>NC_057400.1:38587073-38887073 GCF_019320065.1 Cervus canadensis
GGAAAACTGGTCAACCACTTGTAAAAGAATGAAACTAGAACACTTTCTAACACCATACACAAAAATAAACTCAAAATGGATTAAAGATCTAAATGTAAGACCAGAAACTATAAAACTCCTAGAAGAGAACATAGGCAAAACACTCTCCGACATAAATCACAGCAAGATCCTCTATGACCCACCTCCCAGAATACTGGAAATAAAAGCAAAACTAAACAAATGGGACCTAATGAAACTTAAAAGCTTTTTGCACTACAAAGGAAACTATAAGTAAGGTGAAAAGACAGCCCTCAGATTGGGAGAAAATAATAGCAAATGAAGAAACGGACAAAGGATTAATCTCAAAAATATACAAGCAACTCCTGCAGCTCAATTCCAGAAAAATAAATGACCCAATCAAAAAATAGGCCAAAGAACTAAACAGACATTTCTCCAAAGAAGACATACAGATGGCTAACAAACACATGAAAAGATGCTCAACATCACTCATTATCAGAGAAATGCAAATCAAAACCACAATGAGGTACCATTACACGCCAGTCAGGATGGCTGCTATCCCAAAGTCTACAAGCAATAAATGCTGGAGAGGGGGTGGAGAAAGGGGAACCCTCTTACCACTGTTGGTGGGAATGCAAACTAGTACATCCGCTTGGAAAATGCAAACTAGTACAGCCGCTATGGAGAACAGTGTGGAGATTTCTTAAAAACCTGGAAATAGAACTGCCATATGACCCAGCAATCCCACTTCTGGGCATACACACTGAGGAAACCAGATCTGAAAGAGACACGTGCACCCCAATGTTCATTGCAGCACTGTTTATAATAGCCAGGACATGGAAGCAACCTAGAATGCCCATCAGCAGATGAATGGATAAGAAAGCTGTGGTACATATACACCATGGAATATTACTCAGCCATTAAAAAGAATTCATTATACAGAGTGAAGTAACACCAGAAAGATAAAGAACATTACAGCATACTAACACATATATATGGAATTTAGAAAGATGGTAACGATAACCCTATATGCAAAACAGAAAAAGAGACACAGAAATACAGAACAGACTTTTGAACTCTGTGGGAGAATGTGAGGGTGGGATATTTCAAAAGAACAGCATGTATACTATCTATGGTGAAACAGATCACCAGCCCAGGTGGGATGCATGAGACAAGTGCTCGGCCTGGTGCACTGGGAAGACCCAGAGGAATCGGGTGGAGAGGGAGGTGGGAGGGGGGATCGGGATTGGGAATACATGTAAATCCATGGCTGATTCATATCAATGTATGACAAAACCCACTGGAAAAAAAAAAATAAAAAAAAAAGAATGAAACTAGAGCACTTTCTAACACCATACACAAAAATAAACTCAAAATGGATTAAAGATCTAAATGTAAGACCAGAAACTATAAAACTCCTAGAGGAGAACATAGGCAACACACTCTCTGACATAAATCACAGCAGGATCCTCTATGACCCACCTCCCAGAGTAATGAAAATAAAAGCAAAACTAAACAAATGGGACCTAATGAAACTTAAAAGCTTTTGCACTACAAAGGAAACTATAAGTAAGGTGAAAAGACAGCCCTCAGATTGGGAGAAAATAATAGCAAATGAAGAAACGGACAAAGGATTAATCTCAAAAATATACAAGCAACTCCTGCAGCTCAATTCCAGAAAAATAAATGACCCAATCAAAAAATGGGCCAAAGAACTAAACAGACATTTCTCCAAAGAAGACATACAGATGGCTAACAAACACATGAAAAGATACTCAACATCACTCATTATCAGAGAAATGCAAATCAAAACCACAATGAGGTACCATTACACGCCAGTCAGGAGGATGGCTGCTATCCAAAAGTCTACAAGCAATAAATGCTGGAGAGGGTGTGGAGAAAAGGGAACCCTCTTACACTGTTGGTGGGAATGCAAACTAGTACAGCCACTATGGAAAACAGTGTGGAGATTTCTTAAAAAACTGGAAATAGAACTGCCATATGACCCAGCAATCCCACTTCTGGGCATACACACTGAGGAAACCAGATCTGAAAGAGACACGTGCACCCCAATGTTCATCGCAGCACTGTTTATAATAGCCAGGACATGGAAGCAACCTAGATGCCCATCAGCAGCTGAATGGATAAGGAAGCTGTGGTACATATACACCATGGAATATTACTCAGCCGTCAAAAAGAATTCATTTGAACCAGTCCTAATGAGATGGATGAAACTGGAGCCCCTTATACAGAGTGAAGTAAGCCAGAAAGATAAAGAACATTACAGCATACTAACACATATATATGGAATTTAGAAAGGTGATAACGATAACCCTATATGCAAAACAGAAAAAGAGACACAGAAATACAAAACAGACTTTTGAACTTTGTGGGAGAATGTGAGGGTGGGATATTTCAAAAGAACAGCATGTATACTATCTATGGTGAAACAGATTACCAGCCCAGGTGGGATGCATGAGACAAGTGCTCGGGCCTGGTGCACTGGGAAGACCCAGAGGAATCGGGTGGAGAGGGAGGTGGGAGGGGGGATCGGGATGGGGACTACGTGTAAATCCATGACTGATTCATGTCAATGTATGACAAAAACCACTACAATATTGTAAAGTAATTAGCCTCCAACTAATAAAAATAAATGGAAAGAAAATTTTTTAAACATAAAATAAAATAAAAGAATCTAAAAAAATATTAATGTTAGGAAAACAGAGATCTTCAATGATATCTGAGAGAATTTAACTTAACTTTCATATAAGCAGAACAACTTTAGCTTTAACTGAGAAATACTTCTAATCTGCCTCTTCTCCTAGGCTGGTCAGTCCTTCACTAGTTATGTAGTGGCTTCAGTGCTGTTTACTGTCTCTTGACCCTGTAAGTTTTGCCTTTTCCACAGTTTTATATAAAACTACATATAGTTTTGGACTTGGCTTCTTTCACTTAGCATAACACATCTGATGTTCAACCATGTTGTTACCTGTATAGAAGCTGATTCCCTTTGTTGTTGAGAAGTATTCTATTTTGTGGATGCACCACAGATTGTTTATCCACCCACTAGTTGTAGGGCATTTGGGTTGCTTCCAGTTTTGGGCAATTACAATTAAGCTGTTTATAAACATTTGCTGCAGGTTTTGTATAAATATAAGTTTTAATTTCGCCTGGATGCATACCCAATAGGATTGGTGAGTCATACAGTTAAAGTGTAAGTTTAACTTTACAAGAAATTGTCAAACTGTTTTTTCCAAAGTGGCTGCACCATTCTGCACTTCCATCAGCAATATACAAGGGTTCCAGTTGCTTCACATTCTCACCAGAACTTGATACTGTCAGATTTCTGGATAGTTAGTTTTTTGAGAGTAGTAGGAGTGGTTGACTGCAGGAGGGCATGACAACCCACTCCAGTGTTCTTGCCTAGAGAATACTCATGGACAGAGAAGCCTGGCAGGCTACAGTCCATGGGGTCACAAAGGGTCACAAAGAATTGCACATGACTGAGCTACTAAGCACAGCAAAGCACAGGAGTGGTTGAAGCCATTCTAACAGAAGTGTAGCAGAATGTAATTGTGGTTTCAGTTTGCCTGACATCTTCTAAATAATATTTTCCTCACTGTTCTTTATTAGCTGATATTTCAGACATCTCTGTGTCCTACCTAATATCCTCTTGGTCAACCTTTTGACTGCAGCTGTTGTTGTGTCAACCAGTTGCTCACAGATAGGGCCTGAAAGCAACTCAACCTCATCTCACTTCCACCATGTATCTTGCATTTTCTGCCCCATGGCTTCTCTGTCCCCACCTCACATTTGAAATATTTGTAAAAATGTTCTCATTCTGATGCAGTGTAAAGCTAGAAATGCGATAAACCTTATACCCTAGTGGGCAATTCTTGACCCATGGTGGACTGAAGCCAATACATACATACTCCTGCCCTTGGAAGGACAGTTTCACCCCTTAGAAGAATAGTTCTAAGACATTTTTTCTATGGCTCCTCGCAGAATCCCCAGTGGGAATGAACATCATCTTAACATTATTTTTGCCCATAATGGTGACCTGCAAAATAATATATCCCGGGGATGGTTTTCCCTTCTTTCCTGTTCGACTCTTTCAAAGCTCCTACTTTTTCTCCTTGAGGTTACCTCCTGAAATAAATTACCTGTGCACAAGCCTTTGTTTTGGTTCCTGCTTTAGGTGGTATCCAGAGTAAGTCAGCTCTGGGAAGTATCTCAGCTCAAAGGAGAAGTAGGTAACAGAACAAAACTGATCCTAGGCTGATACTCTGTAAAGGATACAACACATTTTTTTTTCTTCTTTAGTGAGTAGCATATTTAGTCACATCTTCAACCATGAGCTATAAGACTGAAAAGTTATGTGACTAAACTGTTGGATTTTTAATATTTAAATGTGTCTCTTTAATTAGAGCCTTAAGGGAATATATGAAGATAGTATTTTAGATTTATTGAGAATAATAAAATATTAACATCAACTTGCTAAACACTAATATTTAACTTTTATTCCTCACTAAAGGCATTTTCTAATTTGCATTGTCTTAGTTTACTTGCACATTTTGTGACAGAGCCTCATGGAAGTAATATGGAAAACTACTGAGGTGGTTTGCCAAGATGTAGTCTCCTTTGGAAGGGGTGTTTTATTCTGTACAAGGGCTCTTACCAGGTCTGGAAAGAGGATGTGAGTGACAATGACTCTTATGTCATTTAGAACAGAAGCAAATAACAAAGGGAAGAGTTATTTTATGTGAGGAACAGAGTCCTTGATACCGATAACTCTGGCTACTAAAGTAACACTCAAGTGTAGCTCTGTCTTAGCTTACTTCTAAGAAATGTCCATAGAGAGAACAATTTATAGGTAAATGAGGGATTTTGTAAAGGTTTGTATTATTATTATCATGTTTGACACTGAATACCACCTTTCTGATTATCTACACACAAAGAGCTTTTGTTAGCAAGCAGGAAAAAGCTAATCTATTCAGAAGGATAGCAGTCTCAATTTTCTTGATGACAATACACAAGTACAACTCTCTTTGGCACAGATCATTCTGGCATGTATACATTGTATATATGGGTTGATTGTATCTATGGACACTCTTTGCGTGGGTTTTCTTTTCCTATTGTGGAAGCATCCTTAGTATTTTCATAAAAGGAAAAAGCTGACATGTTGGTAGACAGAAGCCACATGTGTGTTCTCTTAGAGGATAATCTTGATTATAGGCTTCATAGGTGAATGGTAGAAAAAAATCTCTTGGGAAAAATGAGCAATTCAGGTTGAATGTGATTTCAGATAAAAGTGCTTAAGAGAAAATTATACAAATAACCACTTGGTATTTACAATAAGCAAGCACTGTAAACATTTTCAACACCCTGCCTTTGTGAAACAGATCTATTCTGTTTCAGCATAATCATCACCACCTTTACTTTAACCAACTAATAGAATTAATGATGCAGGTTTTTAAAGTTAATAAACTCTTCTGAGGGCTTTATGTGTACTCTTCTAAATCTCTCAGATAATAATTTACCAGTATATGAGTAGTTTGCAGTACATCTATTTTATTATACTGAAATCAGATAAAATGTTGTCTGCTGACTATTTTTATTTAGGGCTGTAACTATCATTTAAACAACATGCCTTAAAACCAAACAGTGATTTTGTCACAAAAGTAAATTGCTCTTCTCATTTCTCTATTCCCCTAAACACTCTAGGTTGGAAAGCTCGGGCATCTTACATCCTCTTTGCCTCCTTATGGTAAATTAAGCTCCATTTTCCTCCTTTCTTTTATTTGATTATTCTCCATTTCCTCTCCTCCTATCCAAGTTCAAAAGGCTAGGCTGATGCTCAGTGGATTAATAGCAGGGTCAATTATCAGTAAGCTTTGAAGAAACATGACCATTACCTGACAATCTTAAATTCAGCATTCCAAAAGGTTTTCATAAGATTTATAGGGGGAATTTCTGGGGAAAGTACAAAGAGCTATAGTTCCACTTGAGATTTAGGAATGATCTCAGAACAATCACATGGACAAGCAGAGCATATACTCGAGAAAGAAACAAATATATAGGCCCTAAGTGCAAGTTGGTCTCCTTGATGAATGAGAAGATTTTGGCAATTCCTTTCTACCCCTCTGGTTTACAGAAGGTGAATTATAGTTTTCAGATGAATAGAATAAAGTATACTTAAATGAAAGTCAAAAAGAAAAAGAGCACAACTATTGCCCATTGTTTGGGAATTCTTATCTTTGACATAGATAAGAAAAAAGGGAAACTCTTTAATGCCTTAACTATACATCAGGCATGAAACTCTCCCCAGGCAGGGTGGATTCACACCTTCTGATGAAGCTGCAAAGGCCCCACCCCAGAGAGTGTTTGTGCCAGGTTGAATGTGTGGTACTTTCTGCAGAGGATGAGGCAGCTAAGTGCAAGTCTGATATGGGAAATTACCCTGGAGTATTCAAAGTTCAAGGAAAGCTTGCCTAGAAACAGGTGTATCAACCCTCCCCACCACTACATTTCTTCTCTTACACTAGGAAAGAATGAAACAATAAAATTCAGAATGTATCTCTTAGACCTTAGAAACTTATCTCAGAAATTGAAGTCTTGGAGACAAAAAAGGTAGATTAACTTTTTCTTCTAATTAAAGGTCATGGCTTTGGAAGAGGCTAGAGAATGTGAGAAGTAAATAACTGGCTCTGAAAAAAGTATTAAGAAGATTTGGTTTCTGTACTGTAAATTATGATTCCAGATTGATAAACTCCTAGAAGAGCATTTTATAAAGATTAGGAAGGAAATTTTGGCAGAAGTCATACAGATCTGACATGGAAGATGTCAACCTTAAAAGCAGACGAAGATTGGTAAAGAAGTATACATTATGGTGACAACAGGCACAGTATGTAGCGAACAAGAGTGAAGGAAGTATTTGATGATTATCAGTAATAAATAATAATATATCCCCATTGTCCCCATGCCGCTTCAACCTGGGACTACAAATGAAGTCACATTAGCATCTGTGACTGCCTCTTCAGTCCACTGTAAAATGTCCCCAAGTGTTTCTAAGGATTAACAGAGGGTATACCAACAACTACATGTCTGATGGGCATTTGCTTCTTTCTGAGATCTCAGGGGAGGATCTGCCATCCCTACTTTGCACCCACTAGGTCTGCAGCTCTTGCAGGGCCTCTTCTTAAATTTTATCACTGGTGCTTGCCAAGCTACCAAACTCTAGAGGTGCTAACTAGATCTCATTCCATCTGGTCTTTACTGCCAAGGTGATTCAGGATTCCTTATAGGAACAAGTCATGCTCATCACTACCTGTCTCAAAGGATTTAGATGCAGTACCATTTCTCCAACATTACCCCTTCTACATTTGTCTCAGGAACCTGAATACCTGAATAGATACATGGCGTAAAATTAGAGGATCAGTTTAGGTCCAGCAGGATTCTCCCTTGCTCCACTGTACCTCCTGAAAAATTATCACAAGTCTATTGAGAAGGATTCCAACCACAGCCACTGACTCTCTCAGAGAAGGAAAATAGTGTTTTCTCTACAGCTCCCTGGACCTTGCCCTGGGCTCAGAGTCTAAGATTGCTGGCTTCCATGGCTAAGTCCCAGAGGAGAGCAGTTACCCAAAATACAGATGACCTCACACTAGAATTTATAAAGTCTTACAAGGGACATCAAGATTTTAATGGAATACCCCTGGGTGTCACTACCCTTTGGATATAAATGAAGTCTATGCTCTGACTATTTAACATGGGATCCATGGACCAGCAGAATGGCATCACCTGGGAGCTCACTAGAAAAGCATAGGTTTAGAATCTATCCAAGAATGAGCAGCTTCAGGAGATCTCCAGGCAATTCATATTAATATTAAAGTATGAAAAGGTAATATTATAAACTATATCACCAAAATTTCCATTTTAGAAAATTACATCACTGTTAATGGATTTGAGTTGTGAATATGCACATCTGTATCCATCTGCATCTGCAGCCATCACAGTCACTGTGATTCTACACATAGGTGCAAGCATCTGATCACTGTGTCTCCCATGAGTCTCCCATGATATCACACCAAACATGTACTCACCGAAATACATATTATTTTATACTAAATTATTTTAGTTCACTTCCCTTTTACATTATTGCTAGTATCACTGTAGTGATTTTATCTTCAGGATGTGTATGCAGGTTGATTGTGTTTTCTATGGATTTTATTTTGGGAAAGTAAATGAGATATTGTAGAAAATTTATTGCAGATAAGAGGCATTGGGTTTGGGGACAATGACAACCACCGCCAAGGAACACAGGAAGATACTTGTGAATTTTAAGCAGAGGAGTAACATGGTCAAATGCTTTGTTTCAAGTAGATTATTCTGGTGGCTGTTTGGAAAACAGATTTAAGGTCACATGGCTGGTATTAGAGGAATCAACATGGTACACTGTGCCTGCAGTTCAGATGAGTGTCAGAAGTGACCACAGACTAGAAGAAAAACTGGGCAGAAAGGATTCTCAGAAGCAAGGATGAGAGGATTTCAAGAAGGGGCAAGTCAACAGAGTCAAATGGACTTAGAGGAGTTATGTAAATTAGTAGTTAGGTGGCCATAAAAATGCATGCACAGCTGGAAACAAACAAAGCAAATTCACTTTGCTTTGGCATAAGTGTTTGAGGGAAATGAACATGGAAAAGAAGAAAGAGCAAGAAATGTTTTATTGCTTTCATTCTGAGTAGCATTTTCCCTTTTATTCCTATGTTGCTGCAAATGATCTTGTAGTCTTTGGGAAATGGATTTGCTAAGAAACTGCAGAATGAATTCTAGTCCTAAATCAAATGCCAAATGCGTCACTTCTGGCAGGCCAATTTTCTGTGACTCAATGTTCTTATCCATGGCTTAAGGATAATAATTTGTCCTCTCCCATAAGATAACTTTGGTGACAGGAAAATATATGTCGAAATATTTTGAAAATTAAGGAAGATAACTAAATTGTGATTGTTGTACTGTTTAGATTTAGACAATATAATAGGTTTTCATTCAGAACATCTGTATGCACAAGTGGGAGCCATGCCATTCACTTCTAGGTAGTAATTAGGTTTTCCCTTTCTCAAAAAAGAAAGAAAGGACTTTCTGGTATTAACACTTTTCTATGGCTTCATACTAGGGAATTTATGTGAACAAAGGGGCCTAATAATTCTTTGACTTTTGAAGTCTCTTTTTTTTTTCTCAAATCCCTGTCAATCTAGTTTTATAATCAAAGTATATTCTTTGGAGACCTTTGGTGACAGCTGGAAGTCAGAGTTATAGTTGGCTGTATTTATTCAAAGCATTTTGTAAAAGATTCTTGATGGGGGAATTTTAAATCGGAAAAAAATCTCTGGAGAAATGATTATTACTTTAGAAAAATGTAAGTAGTCATGACGACTCTGAAAGGAAGCGTTGTATGGTGAGCATTTTGCTGTCAATGGAAGTCCCACACAGAATTACCCACCTATACCATCAGCACTACTTGTTAGTACCCAAAAAAGTTTATTGCCTGAGCTTTTATTCACTTCATAATCAAAGAATTATACATACAGATTTCCTGACAGGCTCTCTGTTTTGTTTTTTAAGAAATAAATGTCTAATTTCTCTTTTTAAAAAAACAGTTAATTGGTTTTGCTAAACAAAAGGATTAACATGTAAAATAATATTTAGCTATAAATTATTTATCTGACTCACAGCTCTCCAAGAGTCTTATCAGGCCAGGACAAAAACCTGGAAGTTTACTGAGTTTATGTTCAAAAACTGCCTCACTTTGACATTGAGCCAACTTTAAGGTTGAACATAAAGTGAGCTGACACCCCATTCAGATACATTTCCATTATCATTCAAGAGGACTTCTCTCAGCTGTGTGAAATATTGTGAATATGTGTAGGTATCCAATATGGTCATTTATACACAGATAATCATGGTGCTAGAACAGACTTTGAAAAGGCCTCTTAGGTCAGACTAAGCCTTATTATTTTAAATGTCACACATTTTTCCTAGAGTAAGTATGCTTTGTTAATATGACAAATGGAAAAAGTATGATGCTTCATGCTAATTATCAGCCTATAAATACAAATTCTAAGCTGTCCAACTAACATTAGAAATTCACTAAATATGCAAATTCACTACAGAGATACTAGAACTGTATTTTGCATGTGAATATTAGAATTTTACAACTGAAGACAATTTAGTCCAACTCTTGTTTTTGACATACAAAGAAATTGAGGCCTGGGGATATTAAGCAATTTGTTCAAGTCACACAGATAGTAACAGGGCAGAAACTAGAATTTAAGAAATTCCCTTTAAAAAAATTGGAATAATTAAAATAGATTATGGTTTGAAAGTTAACATTGCAGATGTGTTAAGATAATATATCACTATTGAAAAATACTCCCAGGGCTACTGCATGTAGTTGTGCAGAGTGAATACAGAGCACAGCCCAAACGGTGGTGCCATTTTAGAGATTAAAGATGAAGAGTACAAACCCAAACAACTATTCACATCAGGGTTGACTGTTTATTTCATTCAAAAGTTCTTTTGAGAATTTGGGGAGCAACTCTAAGGCAGTCTACATCTCTCTGAGGTAATGATGAAACTTCCTGATACGTAAGAGTTCGTATCTACTAAGAAATGTTCCAAATTAGGCTAATGAGTTGTCATAATCAAGGAGACTAATGATTGACCTAAATATATCATTACCATTCTTCCCTCTGACTGACAAATAAGGAAATTATAACTAACATTTATTAAATGTTATTAAATGCCAGGGCCTATGCCATATGATTTACACATGGGGCCTCATTTAATACTCACTACAACATAGTGAGTTAGGGCTTTTATTGTCTCTATTTTATAAATGAAGAAGCAGATGTTGGAGGGATTAAGCAATTTGTTCAAGGTTAACGGGCTCATAAGTAATCTAGATAAGACATAAACCATGACAATCTGAGTCATGGCTCTGGCCCCATCCACTATATCAGTGTTTGCAAACTTCAGTCACTAAAGAATCCCTTCATAATGAGATCTGCAGATAATCTGTGGATATTAGTGTTTTTCTTTAAATTGACTCACTTTTAAAAACATTAAATTTATAATAATAAATATTAAATTCTGATAATAAACATAATAGATTAGGTATGTCAGACTAAACTGTCTACCAAACAACTAGAAAAACATTAATAACTAGCCAAAATCTTTTAATATAATGATAATAACTTCTTAAAGAGCTAAGAAAAGCTTCTCAAAGATTGAAAGAAGTTAGTGGATCAAATGAGGATTTCCTTTGAGGAATTTGGAAAGCTACTCAAATCAGTTCTTTTTTGAAAAACAGTTAAGCATTTTAGCGGCATTCACTAAATGGGGTAGGGGAAGAACAATACTTCGTAAAGGTAATGGACAAAAGATGAATTTTGAAAGGCTAAACCAGTGGAAGCCTGCCTTTGCTTGGGAGCACTTAACTAGAAGCATCTATAGATTCTTAGGACTGGAGGAACAGCGAATGGAGGCTAGCATTCACCAAGAGTAGAGATCTGAGTGAAACAGCCTCTGATAAGGGTTGGGATCCTAAAATTTGAGTGAGTCAAAAATCTTCAAACCTCAGTCTTGGGCTTTTAATGCTTTCAGGTATATGGCAGAAGAGTAGAGAATGTTTTCTAAAAGCAAATTATATCACATAGGCATCTAATTATTTCTACCCATGGCAGATTCATGTCAATGTATGGCAAAACCAATACAATATTGTAATTAGCCTCTAATTAAAATAAATAAATTTATATTTTAAAATAAAAAAATAAACTTCAAAAAAAATTAAAGCCCTAAAAATATAAATAAATAAATTTTAAAAAATTTAAAAAAAAATCCAATACCTAGTAAGTATCCATGTAAGGGAGAAAAAGCTGAGCTTTGGAAAGATCATAGAGGAAATAGGGTTTAGAAGGGCTGTACCATGGGAGCCTGCTTAAGCAAGGACTGGCTAAATCTAAAGGCATCTGAAATTCTGCAAAAATCATCAGAAGTAGACTGTAACTTACTGTGTTTATAAGCATAAAAACTGAGCTTGAAATTTTAAGCTCTATGAATTTAATTGTGAACATCTATAAACTATGAACACTGACATTTAACATTAGTAGAAGGCAAATAGAAATTCTAGAACTGAAAATCAGAAAAAGCAAATAAGAATTCAGTGGTGGATTTAATTGCAGATTAGTAATAGCTGAAAAAAGAATTGATAACCCAGAAGATAGTCATAAAAAAAGTATCTAGAACAAAATATAGAATATAAAATAGAGGGTATAAACAGGCAAAAAGGTAAGCATAGAAATATAAAAGGTATTTAATGATAATATATATACATGTTTAATTTTACAAGAATCAAAACAGTTATTCATAAACAGTACCATCATAGACAATCTAACATAACATAGAAATATATTATTAGAATTAATAATACTTAATATATGAATATTAGAATATCATAGTTATTTATAGTTAATATAAATTATAGTATGTTCTAATAATAAATATTAGATATGATATTTTTAAAGACATCATTTTCAATACCATCAAAGACACAAATATCTAAAAATAAATCTAGCAAAAGATGTATAAGATCTCTGCAAAGAAACTATAAAACTTTACAAAACAAATCAAAATTAAATGAGACTTAAGTAATTTAAAGAAAGGGCTTGCATGAATCAATGAAGCGATGAGCCATGCTGTGCAGGGCCACTGAAGCTGGCTGGGTCACAGTGAAGAGTTCTGACAAAACATGGTCCACTGGAGGAGGAAATGGCAACCAATCCCAGTAACCTTACCTGGAAAACCCCATAGACAGTATGAAAAGGCAAAAAGACACTGGAAGATAAGCACCACCACCGCCCCACTGCCACAGATCAGAAGGTGTCCAATGTGCTACTGGAGAAGAGTGGAGGCCAATTATTAATAGCTCCAGCAAGAATGAAGTGGCTGGGCCAAAGCAGGAATTTCTTTTTGGATGTTCAGCTGTGGATGTGTCTGGTGGTGAAAGCAAAGTCTGGCGCTGTAAAGAACAATGTTGCATAGGAACCTGGGATGTTAGGTCCATGATTCAAGGTAAATTGGACATGGCCAAGCAGGAGAGAACAAGAGTGACCATCAACATCTTAGGAATCAGTGAACTAAAATGGACAGGAATGGGAGAATTTAATTCAGATGACCATTATATCTACTACTGTAGGCAGGGATCCCTTAGAAGAAATGGAGTAGCCCTCATAGTCAACAAAAGAGTCTGAAATGCAGTACTTGGATGCAGACTCAAAAATAACAGAAGAAAAAAAAACAAAACAAAACAGAATGATAATTCGTTTCCAAGGAAAATCATTCAGTATCACAGTAAGCCAATTCTATGCCCCAACAACTGATGCTGAAGAAGCTGAAGTTGACTAATTCTACAAAGACCTACACGACCTTCTAGAATGAACACACACACACACACAAATGTCCTTTTCATCAAAGGGAATTGGAATGCAAAAGTAGGAAGTCAAGAGATACCTGGAGTAATAGGAAAGTTTGGCCTTAGAATACAAAATGAAGCAGGACAAAGGCTAACAGAGTTTTGGCAAGAGAAACATGCTGGTTATAGCAAACACCCTTTTCCAACAACCCAAGAGACAACTCTTTGTGGACATCAACAGATGATCACTACCAAAATCAGGCTAATTATGTTCTTTGCAGCAGAAGATGGAGAAGCTCTATACAATCAGCAAAAACAAGACCTGGGGTAGACTGTGGCTCAGTCATGGGCTCCTTATTGCAAAATTCAGGCTTAAATTGAAGAAAGTAGGGAAAACTACTAGGCCATTCCAGGTGATAGTGAAGCCTGGTGTGCTGTGGTCCATGAGGTCACAAAAGTTGGACTGAACAGCAACAATAACAAGGCCATTCAGGTATGCTCTATATCAAATCTCTTATGATTATACAATGGAGGTGACCAACAGATTTGAGGGGTTAGATCTGGTAGACAGAGTGCCTGAAGAACAACAGAAGGAAGTTTATAACATTGTATAGGAGGCAGAGAAAAAGAAATGTAAGAAGGTGAAGTGGTTGTCTGAGGAAGCTTTACAAAAGGCTAAGGAAAGAAGGGAAGTGAAAGGCAAGGGATAAAGGGAAAGATACGTAACTAAATACAGAGTTCCAGAGAATAGCAAGGAGAGATAAGAAGGTATTCTTAAATGAACAATACAAAGAAATAGAAGAAAACAATAGATTGGGAAAGACTAGGGACCTCTTCAAAAAAAAAATGGAGATATCAAAGGAACATTCTATATAAAGATGGGTACGATAAAGAACAGAAATGGTAAGGACCTAACAGATTCAGTGGAGTTAAGAAGAGGTGGCAAGAATACACAGAACTGTGTATTTAAACAAGGTGTTAAACAACTAAAAAACCATGGTGGTATGGTCAATCACCTAGAGCCAGACATCCTGGAATGTGAGGTTAAGTGGGCTTTAGGAAACATTACTATGAACAAAACTAGTGGAGGTGATGGAATTCCAGCTGAGCTATTTCTGATGCTGTTAAAGTGCTGCACTCAGTATGTCAGCAAATTTGGAAAACTAAACAGGGGCCACAGGACTGGAAAAGGTCAGTTTTCATTCCAATCCCAAAGAAAGGATTGCCCAAAGAAGGGCAATGCCAAAGAATGTTCAAACTACCATAAAATTATGCTCATTTCACAAGCTAGCAAGGTTATGCTCAAAATCCTTCAAGCTAGACTTCAGCAGTAGGTAAACTGAGAACTTTCAGATGTACAAGTTGGGTTTTTAAGACGCAAAGGAACCAGAGATCAAATTGCAAACATTCGTTGAATCATGGAGAAAGCAAGGGAGTTCAGGAAAACATCTACTTCTGCTTCATTGACTACACTAAAGCCTGAATGTGTGGATCCAACAAACTGCAGACAATTATTAAAAAGATGAGAATACCAGACCATCCTACCTGCCTCCTGAGAAACCTGCATGCGGGTCAAGAAGCAAAAATTAAAATCGGACTTAACAATGGATTTGTTCAAAACTGGGAAAGGAATACAAGGCAGTATAGTGTCCTGGTACGTATTTAACTTGCAAAGTGCATCATGTAAAACGCTGGGTTGGATGAATCACAAGCTGGAATCAAGATTGCCAGAAGAAATATCGACAACCTCAAATATGCAGATGATACCACTCTAATGGCAGAAAATGAAGAGGGACCAAGAGCTTCTTGATGAGGGTAAAAGAGGAGAGTGAAAAAGCTGGCTTGAAATTCAACATTTAGAAAACTAAGATCATGGCATCTATTTCCATCACTTAATGGCAAATAGAAGGGGAAAAACTGAAAGCAGTGACAAATTTTATTTTCTTGGGCTCCAAAATCAATGCAGATGGTGACTGCAACCATGCAATTAAAAGATACTTGCTCCTTGGGAGAAAAGCTATGACAAACCTAGACCACATATCAAAAAGCAGATAGATCACTTTGCCAACAAAGGTCCATATAGTCATAGATATAGGTTTTCCAACAGTCATGTATGGTTGTGAGAGCTGGACCATAAAGAAGGCTAAGTGCTGAAGAACTGATGCTTTTGAATTCTGGTGCTAGAGAAGACTCTTGAGAATTCCTTGGACCAACCGCAAGGAGAACAAACCAGTCAATCCTAAAGGAAATCAACACTGAATATTCAGAGTTAAAAAGGCTATTGGTAAAGCTGAAGCTCCAATACTTTGGTCACCTGATGAAAAGAACCGGTTCATTGGAAAAGACCCTAATGCTGGGAAGATTAAAGGCAAAAGGAGAAGTGGCTGGCAGAGAATGAGATCGCTAGATAGCATCATCAACTAAATGGTCAGGAATTTGAGCAAACTCCAGGAGATAGTGGAGGTCAGAAAAGCCAGGTATGCTATAGTCCATGGGCTCACAAAGAATCTGATGTGACTTGGCAACTGAACAACAACAACAAATAATTTAAAACATGTACCATGTTCTTTATTTCGTAAAAATCTCCATTAATGCCAAATTTATCTATATATTTATTACAGTCTTAACCCTCAAAAGGATTGTTTTTAGACTATGGCAAACTGTTTTTAAATGTATATGACAGTTCCCGTTTTTCAGTTGCTTGGTCATGTCTGATTCTTTGCAACCCCATGGACTGCAGCACACCAGGCTTCCCTGTCCTTCACTATCTCCCGGAATTTGCTCAAACTCATGGCAGTGCTAAGGTCTAAGAATTACTAAGACATTTATAAAAAAAAAAAAGAAAAACAAGGTAGAAGGAATACTTTATCATGAATCAACACTTACTTACAAAGCAATAGTAACTAAGGCAGCACATTATCGGCCCATGCATTTCATACAGAAGATGAAACAGAATAGAGGGTAGAGAAATAGATTCATACATTTAGACCACTGGCTTATGACAAGGATGGAATTGAAAAGGAGTGGGAAAGGATAGACCTTATAATAAAAGGTGCCGGAATAACTGAGTATCCTTATGATAAAACTAAAATTGGTCCTTTACCTCATGCTATTAAAAAAAAAATCCAGGTAGATCATAGACCTAAGTACCAGAGGCAAAATAATAAAGGTTTTAGAAGGCTAAAAGGAAAATATATTTATGACTTTGACGGGAAGCAAAGATTTCTTACACAAAATATAAACATACTAACCCTAAAAGAGAAAAAGTGATATAGTC
The DNA here is from genome assembly GCF_019320065.1 of Cervus canadensis. NCBI lineage: Eukaryota > Metazoa > Chordata > Mammalia > Artiodactyla > Cervidae > Cervus > Cervus canadensis. The sequence goes on from NC_057400.1 coordinate 38,603,816, forward strand.
ATTATTTAAAAACTTAAAACTTTCATTAATGGAATGAAATTGGTCATTTGGTCATCTGATGTGGGAATGGTAGACCACCTTACCCGCCTCCTGAGAAATCGATATGCAGGTTAAGAAGCACCAGTTAGAACCGGACATGGAACAATAGACTGGTTCCAAATTGGGAAAGGAGTATGCCAAGGCTCTATATTGCCACCCTGCTTATTTAACTTGTAGGCAGAATACATCATGTGAAATGCTGGGCTGGATGAAGAACAAGCTAGAATCAAGATGGCCAAGAGAAATATCAATAACCTCAGATATGCAGATGACACCACCCTTATGGCAGAAAAAGAAGAACTATAGAGATTCTTGATGAAAGTGAAAGAGGAGAATGAAAAAGCTGCTTAAAACTCAACATTTAAAAAACTAAGATCATGGCATCCAGTCCCATCAATTCATGGCAAATAGATGGGGAAACAATGGAAGCGGTGAGAGACTTTATTTTCTTGGGCTCCAGAATCACTGCAGATGGTGACTGTAGCCATGAAATTAAAAGAGGCTTGTTCCTTGAAAGAAAAGCTGTGACCAACCTAGAGGGCATATTAAAAAGCAGAGACATAACTTTGCAGACAAAGGTCCATCTAGTCAAAACTATGGTTCTTCCAGTAGTCATGTATGGAAGTGAGAGTTGGACCATAAAGAAAGCTGAGTGCCTAAGAGTCATTACTTTTGAACTGTTGTGTTGCAGAATACTCTTGAGAGTCCCTGGGACTGCAAGGATATCAAACCAGTTATCGTAAAGGAATCAGTCCTGAATATTCACTGGAAGGACTGATACTGAATCTGAAGCTCCAATACTTTGGCCACCTGATGCAAACTGACTCATTGGAAAAGACCTGATGCGGGGAAAGATTGAAGGCACTAAGAGAAGGGGACCACAGAGGATGAGATGGTTGGATGGTATCACTGGCTAGATGGACATGAATTTGAGCTCCAGGAGTTGGTGATGGACAGAGAAATCTAGTGTGCTGCAGTCCATGGGGTCGCAAAGAGTCGGACAAACCTGAGTGAGTGAACTGAACTGAACTACTAAGAAGGGTACTACTCTTGGATAGCAAGGAGATCAAACCAATCAATCTTAAGGGAAATCAACCCTAAATACTCGTTGGAAGGACTGATGCTGAAGTTGAAACTACAGTATTTTTGTCATCTGATGCAAACAGCTAACTCATTGGAAAAGTCCCTGATGCTGGGAAAGATTGCATGCAGAAAGAGAAGAGGGTGTCAGAGGGTGAAATGACTGGATGGCATTACCAATGCAATAGACATGAACTTGGGCAAACTTCAGGAGACGGTGAGGGACAGAGAGGCCTGGCACGCTGCAGTCCATGGGGTCACGAAGAGTCAGACATGACTGGGTGACTGAACAACAGTAACAACAACTGCTAAGAAATTAAAAATGATACACACAGAGTGGGTAAATATACCTGAAACTCACATAACCCACAGTAAGTTTATATCCCAAATATTTAATGAACAAGAACAAATTGATAAGAAAAAACAGGACAATACAATAGAACAAAAAGGATAAATAATCTGAACAGGCTATTTCACAAAGAAGTCCAATAGCCATTAATAATGTTAAAAGACCCTTCAGTTCAGTTCAGTCACTCAGTTGTGTCCAACTCCTCATTAGAAATCACAGTACTGCAAATGAAAACTACCACAAAATACCACTTCACATCTACCAGATTGATAAAATGAAAACATCTGCGTATACAAGCATCAGCAAGGATGTGGATCAATTGGAAATGGTATATGTAGTTGGTATAACTCAAAATTGGTACAACCCCTTTGGGGAAAAGTGTAGTTATACCTTGCAAAGTTGTAAATACACATACTCCATGACCCAGTAATCCCCTCTTGGTTGTAGATCCTATAGAAATGTGATACTGGGGAATATTTGCAAGAACGTTTATAACTGTATTATTCCTAAAAACTCCTAATATGTGGATAACTCAAATGTCCATCAATAGCAAAATACATTAATCATGATACAGTCACACACAATACAATAATGTACTATTTGATTCCATTCACAACTGTTCAAACACAGGCAAAACTATCCAATTAAGGAGGCAGGGCTTCCCTTGTGGCTCAGCTGGTAAAGAATCTGCCTGCAATGTGGGGGACCTGGGTTCGATCCCTGGGTTGGGAAGATCCTCTGGAGAAGGGAAATGCTACCCACTCTAGTATTCTGGCCTGGAGAATTCCATGGACTGTTAATCTATGGAGTCGCCAAGAGTCAGACATGACTGAGTGACTTTCACTTTCTTCACTTTCTTCTTTCATCCAATAGTAAAACCATGGAAATGATGATGACAAAAATTTGGTGATATTATTCTGAAGATGAGAGTTTGGGGCTACAGCAAGTAGAGTCGGAGGGGAAAACTGTGGTGAGAAGTTGAAAGAAAAGAGCTGAGCTAAGCACCTGGGTAGGGGCCGGGGTGAGGTCAAGGTCTAGGGGAGGAGGGGGCAAAGAAGGATGACGTGGAGTGGGGGTCAAGGGAGGGGGTGGCAGTGGGGGGACCTGAGGCGATGTGTGAGATGCAGGTATGGAGGTCAAGGTGAGTCACTGGAGAGAGGGAGCTGAGGCCTGGCAGCAGCTGAGGAGGGGATGAGCTGACGGTACCTAAACAAGCTGGAGAAGAAAGGAGCCTGACGGCGGGGAAGAACTGGGCACAGGACACGCTCTGCCAGGCAGTGCAGGTTGTCGTTAGATATTAGCAGTTGGTACCTTGTCTCCAGCCTGGCTAACTGCAAAAGACTCCAAATGGGTCTGCCAGCTTCTTCCCTTGGCATTTTAGTCTATTCTCAAACCAAGAGTCAGAGAGATTCTGCTCAATTGTTTTAAGTCAGATCATGTCCTTCCTTATTCACTCCAATCACACTACTCCAATTTCTGTTCTCAAACTGCAATAGACTGGGCCTTTACACTTGCTCTTCCTTTGCCTAGATTTATCTGTTACCTTTCACCTAGATACATAACTTCCTTTCTCATCTTGAAATAGGGTTGTCACTGTTTAGTCACTAAGTCATGTCCGACTCTTTGCAACCCCATGGACTGTAGCCCACCTGGCTCCTCTGTCCATGGGATTTCCCAGGCAAGAATACTGGAGTGGGTTTTCATTTCCTTCTCCAGGGGATCTTCCCCACCCAGGCACCAAACCAGAGTCTCCTGCATTGGCAAGCAGATTCTTTACCACTGAGCCACCAGGGAAGCCCTGGAATAGGGTAGAACCTTTTTTTTCTATTACAAGTTAAGCACTAAAGGGATGTTGCCTAACATGCTTAAACTATATATAAAGGACCATCCCTGGGAACCCTGCCTCCCAGCTAAGGAGCATCAAGTTAAAATACCTTTGTTTCGCTCACAGGAAACATCCTGTCCAGGCCCACCTGTGAATGACTCCAGGAAGGAAAAAATTAATACATCCCCTCTGGAGGCTGACCAGAACAAAGAAATGTTTGACCTTATTCCCCTCCCCCTACACTTTTTTATATAAAAGAAGCCTGAATTCTAATTCAGGCAAGATGTTTCTTTGGAATACCATCTCCCGTGTCTACTGGCTTTCCAAATACAGTCACTATTCCTTGTCCCAACAACTTGTCTCTCGATTTATTGGCCTGTTATGTGGCAAGCAGTACAAGCTTGAACTTAGCAAAAATCTCTTTCCAGTTTTCGCTCAATTGTCAGCTTCTCCCAAAGACCTTTCAGAGACAGCCCATCTAAAATTTTAACTACTCCCCCCCCCACCACTTTTTTCTTTCCTTAATATTTTTGCCACTATTACCTATCACTCCCTATACACTTCTATACACTATACACTTCACTTATTTATTTTGTTAGCCATCCTAACTTCCACTGAAATATAAGCACCATAAGAGAGTGGGATTTAGGGGCATTTTTCATGTCTGACTCCCTATTACTTAGAAGAACGTTTAGCATATACTCATGCGTGCATGAGTGCTAAGTCACTTCAGTTGCATCCAATTCTTTGCGACATTATGGACTGTAGCCTGCCAGGCTCCTGTGTTCATGGGATTCTCCAGGCAGGAATACTGGAGAGGGTTTGCCATGCCCTCCTCCAGGGGATTTTCCTAACCCAAGGGTTGAACCTGCATCTCTTATAGCTCCTGCATTGGCAAGTGAGTTATTTACCACTAGCACCACCTGGAAGTCCCAGTATATACTCAGCACTAACTAAATATTTGTTGAGTAGACGAACATAAGAATGAATGAATGAACACATCCATCCAAAAATGACAGTTAGAAACATGGGTACCTCTGGCTGTTTCTTCTCCTTCACCCAGTTCTGCCCATTTAATTTTCTAAATATCCCTCTAGCCCTTCTTCTACATCTCTATTAATCATCATTCCAGTTCAGACCACCATCATCTTTCACTCAGATCACAGTAATATATGTCTGACTTCTCTCCCCTCCACTAGCCCTGTCCCCAAAAATCCATCTTTCCCCCAGCTATCAGACTGATCTTCTTAGAACATGTCAGTTTCCTACTAAAACCCTTCGATGGTTCCTCATCACAGGCACTGACTAAAACCCAAGCTCCTTGCCATGACACAGGAGACCCCAAAAGATCTGGTTCACACCTTCCTCTCTCACCACTTCTCATTACTCCCCAACACACAAAGTATGAAGAGGAAACACGCTGTTGCTGATCTGGGAGCGTGGCTCATCCATCCAATGTCTGGAATGTTTTCCCACTTCTCATTTGTCAAAGCCGACAAATACCATCCTTTAGGATTTAATTCAAATGGTCGCCTCTCCCAGTGCCCATTACCGCTGCCTTCTCCTGTAGGCTATGTACCCTTCTCCGTGCTCCCATAAATTTCACACACGTCTCTCCTTATCACACTCCATAATAACTATGTGTCTCTTCCATTGGAATCTGAGATCCTTGAGGGCATCTTATTCATATCTGTATGCCTAGTGCCTATTACAGAGCCTGTCACAAGGCAAGCACTCAAAAACATTTGGTGACTGAGTAAATGAATGCACTATACTACATACAAAGAAAAATAGTTTTTATAATTATCACTAAACAAATTAGTAACATGCAACTTGTGTCACTTTCAAATACTTATGCATTCAACATATGTTTTTTACAAATTCCATCTTCCGTGAAAGTAAAAAAAAATAGGCACAGAGCCCAGAAGAATCACTTTTAACATGTCTCTTATGGTCCTTTCATGCCCAGGAATTTGATTCCCTTTACTATAAATGCCTCAGGCACCATCAGATCATTTTTCTCATTTTTTGTTCAACTTAATCCCTTCACTAGTCTGCCTCTCTCACCCACAAGAAAGAACTTTCAGCAAGCGACCATAACCAAATGTAACATTCACTATAATGAGACAATATAGGAGAAATTCAATAAACCTTATTTTAGACATTTATAAAATGGGAATTTTCTCAAGTACTCTGCAGTGAAAATACTCTAACGGGAATTCACTATGTTAGAATCAGCCTGGTAACAAGTGCTAAGTGGTCATTGTATTCAGACCACTAATGTTCACTAGGTAGAAATGTACTTAAACATCATAGATATCAGTAATTAATATATTTATTTGCTCTATTATCATCCAGAGAGTTCTGTGAAAATACACAGCACATCAAAAAGATGACCTCACCTGTCCATTTGTACACTGTCAGTCCTAAACTTGAAAGTCTTTTGATAAAAGATTTCCTGGGTTATCTGGAGCTAAGGGCGAGGAATCAGGACTAGAGTTTTTCTACCCAATTATCTTCTCATTCACTGCCTAGGGTTTCCCCAGTCAAACAAAACCAAGGTGAAAGGGCGAACTACAAAAAGCAGATCTACCCTCTGAGTTTCCAGTTGGAGAAAAGTATATATAGAAACCAGAATGAGCTCTGGTATGATAAAAAAAAAAAAAAAAAAAAAAAACACAACTATGGGGATAGCTTCACACAGAGTTAGATCTAAGTTAACACCGTGAATTGATTTTAAAATGCAAACTTTTTTAAACCATGAGGAACATCAAAGCCAGATGTGAACAATTTGAAGCACAAATAGATTATCAGAGAGCAGATATGAATACACAAGATTCTTCCCATAGCACTTTTTAAAAAATAATACAAATTTCATACAAATACAACGTATTTAATGGTATGTGATACTAATACCTGTGCTTATTGAGTACATATTATGGATTATAACTGGTATTAGGCATTATGATACAAAGATGAATAAAAATGGACCCTTCTTTTCATATGTTTAGGGTCTGGCAATAGACATATAAACATTTACTCAGATGTAACAAATGTAATATGGGAAGTAGGCACAGGGAGAACAATGTGGGAAGGAGGGAAAGAGCATATTTACCTTTTGCATCACATGTAAAAATCAGATCTCTAAGGAAAGTTGCTTTGTATATATAATGTAAAAGGCGACAATACACCTTATACTTTCTATAGAGTAGATTGTGCCATATGAAAGTGCTGCCACTTTAGCCATTTAGCCATTTCTGACACACAGAAACAGTAATTTGACATGTTTTACAGGTGAGTTTAAAGGAAAGTTTATTTATTCCACATATATTTGTTCACTGTGTAGCAAACACAGGTAGAAGAGGAACAGAGAGGAGGAAGAGTAGCCAGCACCAACATGAACTAAGGGAACCTACGTGGGTGTGTACTAAGTCGTTTCAGTCCTGTCCAACTCTTTGCAACACTATGGACTATAGCCAGCGAGGCTCCTCTGTTCATGGGATTCTCCAGGCAAGAACACTGGAGTGGGATGTCATGCTCCCCCTCCAGGGACAGGAACCTAAGGATTACATTCAGCACTTAACCAAGTTGTTTTGTTCCTGAAATTTCCCCTGAAGAGTGCCATAAACTCAGCCCACCAAAAATTCTGCACAGCTCAAAGAGCCTTGTGTTTGTTCCTACAGAAAACAGGCCATAGAGACCATTTGCGAGAATGCCTGAAGCAGAGGCAGAGTCTTAGGGAGGCAGGGACTCCCACACCCCATGCTGCCAACTCACATTTGTGGCCGGCTAATTGTCTCTCTTATTTATTCTCTTCTTCCATAGTGTGCTTCAGTCATATCCAAGTCTTCATGACCCCATGGACCACAGCCTGACTCTTTGCAACCAGAGACTGACCCCATGGACCATAGACTGATTCTTTGCAACCCCATGGACAGAGTAGCACGTCAGGCTCCTCTGTCCATGGGATGCTCCAGGCAAGAATACTGGAGTGGGTTGCCATGCCCTCCTCCAGGTGATCTTCCTGACCCAGGGACTGAACCCACATCTTTTTATGTCCCCCGCATTGGCATTTGGGTTCTTTACCACTAGTGAAACCTGGGTAGCCCTTCTTTCATAGTAATGATCTCTTAATTTTGGCTGGATGTCAACCACCTAAAATAGACTACACTGTTCAGCTTGCTGCCAGGTATGGCAGGTATGAGTAAGTGCTTATTCATGGGGGGCCAAGTGGACCAGATTGTGCGACCTGGAAAATAAACTTGACAGGTGGTCATGAAGCCTTCTTATTGCCCTTCTCCTGCTGACTGGGGAAGTCCTTCCTTCCTCAGTTCCTATAGTTTTGTCTTTGCAAGAAGATCCTACAAATGAAATCATATAGTGTGTAGCCTTTTGTGTTTGGCATTTTTCACTTAGGACAATACCTCTGATATTCATCCATGTTGTTGCACGTATCAGTAGTTTGTTCCTTTTTTTGCTAAGTAATAATCCATTGAATAATGGAAGTATCATAGTTTGTTCATCCCTTCCCCAGTTGAGGGCATTTGGGTTGCTTCCAGTTTTAGCATTCACAAATAAAGCTGCTATACGTGTTCAATTACAGGTTTTTGTGTGAAAATAAGTCTTCATTTTAAATGAGTAAATATCTATAAGAAGTGTGTCATGTGGTGAAAGTACATTTATTAATATAAGAAGCTGCAATAATGTTATACAAAGTGATGATCGTTTTGCAGTCCCACAGCAATGTTTGAGAATTCAACTTGTTTCACATCTTTTGTCAATATTTGGTACGATCAGATTTTTTATTTAGATTTCCTAAATAGGTTATAGTCATATTCTATTATGGTTTTGTGCTTACCAGTTGGCACTAGTGGAAAAGAACCTGCCTGCCAATGCAGGAGACATAAAGAGATGTGGATTCGATCCCTGGGTCAGGAAGATCCCCTGGAGGAGGGCATGGCAACCCACTCTAGTATTCTTGCCTGGGAGATCCCATGGACAGAGGAGACTGGTGGGCTTCAGTCCATGGGGTCGCAGAGAGTCTGACATGACTAAAGCAGCTTAGCACATACATAGCATTATGGTTTTAATTTGCATTTCTCTAATGACTAGTAATATTGAGCATCTTTTTATGTCTTATTTGCCATATGACTTGTTTTAAGAGTGGTCAAATATTTTACTCCTTTTTAATTAGGCTGTTTACTTATTACTAAGTAAATAAGATACTTTATAAACCCTGAAAATTCTTTATAAATTTTAGTACAAATTCTTTATCAGATATGTGATTTGCAAATATTTTCTCCTAGTGGGAGGCCTGCGTTTTTATTCTTTTAGGAGTAATGCTTTTGGTGTCATGTTTAAGAAATCTTTGCTAAACCCAAGGTTATAAAGATTTTCTCATATGTTGTCTTTCCTTGTGTTTTTTAGTTTTCAGTTTTACCCTGAGGTCAATGATCCATTTCGAGTTAATTTTTATACAAGTCACAAGGTATGTATCAAGGTTCATTTATTTTTTTCACCTAAGTATTCAATGGTTCCCACGTTATTTGTTCATAAAACTACCCTTTCTCCACTAAACTGACTTTGTATCTTTGTTGAAAAGCAATTGAACATAGATGTGTGGGCCTATCTCTAGACTCTCTATTCTGTTCATTGAGACCCATGATGTTTTAGTAGATATGTGCTTATTTTTAATAATAATTTAAAAAAACACTGACTTTTCAGTCCAAGTTGTGGTTTCCTCTCTTAAATTATCTAATCATTGAATTACGATTTCCTAAAGTTATACTGTACAGTCACTGTAAAATACAAACATTCCATACGATATATGTCACACCAAGAATCCTCACTTGCAAAACATCTTGTGAGATGTTGTTATGACTTGCCATTGAAATGCAAGGCTCTCATTGAAAAGAACATTAAAAAGTACAGTCTCTTTTAGACTTTATAAATAGATCCCAATGCTGACAAATGTATTGTTTTTAAACTAAGACATTTTAACAGTGGGGCTACTTTGAATATATTACTTGGAACTAATACATTTGAATCTGTTCTAATGAGGTGGATGAAACTAATAGAGCCTATTATACAGAGTGAAGTAAGTCAGAAAGAGAAATTTAAATATATACTGACACACATATATGGAATCTAAAAAGATGGCACTGATGAATTTATTTTCCAGGCAGCAATGGAGAAATAGACATAGAGAATAGACCTATGGACATGGTGGGAGGAGAGGAGGGAGAAGGGGAGATGTATGGAGGAAGTAACATAGAAATTTACAATACCATATGTAAAATAGATAGCCAATGGGAATTTGCTGAATGACTCAAGGAACTCAAACTGGGGCTCTGCGGCAGGCTGAAGGGTAGGATGCCGAGAGAGATGGGAGGGAGGTCCGGGAGGCAGGGCACATGTGTATATCTATGGCTGATTCTTGTTGATGTGTTACAGACAATCACAAAATTCTATAAAGCAATTATCCTTCAACTAAAAAACTTTTAAATGCATGCTAAATATTAAACAGTTTAAAAAAAAAAAAGAGTGGGGCTACTTTGAATACATTACTTGGAACTAAAACATAGATTCGTCAAGTCCCCAGGACCTGTGCAATTTCAATTAGCTATCTGCCAGGAGCCACAGACAGCATAAGATAGCTGTACCGAGGAAATGTTATCTGCCTCTGTGACCAAAAATCACTCTAGCATGGATGTGTATGATTCCCCAAAGTTCTCCTGATTCTGCTGATATTATATCCAAGGTTAATCACACTTCTCTGAATGTCTTCACCTGCAGAGGCTATAGTACCCAGGCAGCACTGCACAAGATTCAACATTGGGCTAGTGGTGCCTGGCACAGTTAACCACACCAAGATATTCATGAACAAACGTCCTAAATTGGCAGAAACTACTGAATCCTTGCCAGTTCCTGTGGTAAACGAAGCATCCAGGTTTTCCAATTATACTGTTTTTTTTTTTCTTTTTTGATTAAGGAAGTATATAACGTGAGGATCATTATTTCCCAAGAAGAAATTTGCAGTATCTCTCATTACCAAAGAAAATATCCCTGAGATGATGTCAGAAGGATAAACAGAAGTAAATATTAATAACACTGTGGGCTTCCCAGGTGGCTCAATGATAAAGAATTTGCCTACCAGGGCAAGAGCCGCAGGAGACATGAGTTTGATCCCTGACTTGGGAAGATCCTCTGGAGGAGGAAATGGCAGCCTACTCCAGTATTCTTGCCTGGGAAATCCCATGGACAGAAGAACTTGGTGAGCTACAGTTCATGGGGTTGCAAAGAGTCGGACACGGCTGAGTCACTGAGCACACACAATTAACACTATGGACATTGAAAGATTGTTATCAGGTGGTAAAATCATCCTTGCCCCTGCATCTAGTCCCTTAGGCCATGTGACTGAACGGTAAGCTTTTTGTGATCACTCCTCCCTTTGAGATGATCCTATATACGGTCCCATGTGCCTTTAGCATTAATTTCAGCTGGACCAGGTAAGTGATGGGCCATCACTGGTTCTGACTCCTGCTCATCTTAACCTGCAATCGTCACACAGGCAAGTTAGAATAGCATAGCAGGACCCAGACATCATCTGTGCCAGAGTTATTAGTTGTGCACAACAGAATCCACCCTAGTTAAAGAAGGGAAGTATTAATTACAGGGCTTTAAAAAGTTCACAGTCTTTGGAAGGGTCTGAGAAGCAAGCTCTAGACTAAGCGTCCAGGAACAACATCCAGATCACACACCACAAAGCTGTTCTAGTAAAGGACATACTGCTTCTGGCTGCCGTCACCACTGACCCCAGAACACGCTGTATTTGCTTGGGATTGCAGCAGCAAGATGGATGTCCATGCCATATCTGTCTCTTCACTTAACTGTATTAGTCTTTACCTTTCATTTCAGTAGTTGGATTATTATGTGCCTCAGAATAATTTCCCTTGTATTTATCCATCTTAGGAGTTTGCTGAGTTTCTTGAAAATACAAATTGATATCATTCAACAAATTTGGTAAGCTCTCATATGTCACTTCTTCAATATTGCCTATATCTCATTCTCTGTCTCCTGTTTCTAGGGCTTTAACTACATGTACATTAAATCTTTTTACTATCTTTCATATTTCTCTAATGCTCTCTTCTCTATTCTTTTTATTTTATTATTTTTCTCTTTATATATTTCAGTTTGAAGATCTATTGCTCTATCTCCAGGTTCATTAATTCTGTCTTCTGATATGTCTAGTCTGCTCTTAAGGCTCATTCAATGAGTTCTTAATTTAAGGTATTATATTTTGCATTTCTAAAATGCTCATTTGATTCATTTTTATATATTTTAATTCTATACTGAAGTATTCCATATTTTTATCCATTTTCATCTTTACTTATGTTTTCTTTAACACATTAATCATAATTATTATAGTTCTTACCTTTTAACTATAATATATAGATCATTTCTGAGACTGTTTTATTCCTTTATTATCTGTCCATCACTATTTCCTGTTTCTTTGAATGTTTGGTAATTTTTATTTTGGGATGAATGTTGTGAAGGATCTATTGTAGAGGCTCTAAGTTATATTATTTTTCTCTAAAGAGTGCTTAGTCTTTGTCTGAAAGGTAGTTAAATTGTCATAAAAATCTCCTGGATTGTGTTGATGCTTTATTTTTACCTTTTTTAGGGTAAGTTAGTTTCAGTTTTGTCCACAATCCTTAAGTGTAATTCATATCCTTAAGGCATGACCTTTCTGGAGTTTCAGCTGAATGTCTAGAGTGTTCACCAAGATTTCTCCACATGAGCTCAGTTAGGATTCCAATATCTACACCTCCCCAAAACCATGTGACCTCTGAAATCTAGTTCTCAGCCTTCTAGTAGTTGTTCTCTTTTGACCTCTTGGCATCTCATTCTCTGCATTCAGAGCTTACAAGTTGGCAAAGAACACATGAGATTTTTTTGTAGGCATTTTGAAGGCTTTTATCTGCTGTTCCTTTATCTCTGGTACCCTATCCCCCAAATCCCAGGCGCCTTTGCAACCCAAACTCTGATATCTGCTTTCTTCACCTATTGAGATTATAATTTACTGCTTAGTTTATTTCTCTTTCTTCCTTATATTAAAACATGATGTCAGGGGAGTTTCCTTGCAGTCCAGTGGTTAGGACTTTCACTGCCAAGGGCCCAGGTTCAATCCCTGATGGGGGAAATAAGATCCTATAAGCTACAAGGTACAGCCAAAAAAAGAAAACAAAATGAACAAAAAAACCATGAATAACCCATGATGTCAGAAAGAAACCCAAGATGAATACAGGGCTCATCTTTAAGGTTTCTCTTATTTTAGGGATCTTATTCAGGCACTGGCTGTCCAATGCCTACAAACACTTTTAAAATAATACCTTGTTCATTTTTTATTGTTGTTTACCATGGTATCTGTTATTCATTATCAGTGGAATTGAAACTCAAAGACTATATTATAGTACCATACACCATGCAATTTATAAAACCTAAGTCTGTTCTCCAACAGCAAAGGAGGCTAAAATCTGTGGAGAACGGAGATTATGGGAGGAGCTGATGCCATGGGAAATATGGAAAGGGTATTTCAAATATGATTTATTTTAAAAAGTATCTTCTATCTCATTATTATCTGATTTCCCTTACTACTATGTTTTCTTGGTTAAGTCATTCATTAGATAGGCAGAGATGGGGGGGAAGGGCACAAGAAGAAGATGAACTGGAGAAGAGTAAGTACCTGATAACATGGTCCATGCCTGAAACACACCTCAGTTTTATAGATTATCAGCTTTTCTTTGTAAAACCATATGTGACTTCACAGCATATTCAATGTTGACAATTAAGACTTGTATTTCACTTCTTAATGACTTTGAACATCCACATACTTGTTTCTACAGAAGATTCCCTTGTAAATAAATAAGGTAGAAAGAAGGTAGTTAAAATAGTACTATATCAAGAGGAATGGTGGCGCTAGTGGTAAAGAACCTGCCTGCCAATGCAGGAGACGTAAGAAACATGGGTTCGATCCCTGGGTCGGGAAGATCCCCTGGAGGAGGAAATGGCAACCCACTCCAATATTTTTGCCTGGGAAATCCCATGGACAGAGGACCCTGGTGGACTATAGTTGTAGGGTTGCAAAGAGTCAGACATGACTGAAGTAACTTAGCACACACACATCAAGAAGAGAAAAATGCCTAAGGCTTATTATATACTTCAGCAAGAGTCACTCAGCATCAGTCATGTTCTGATCACTGAGAAATTTGTTGCGAGGGTGGTGTTAGAGGAGTAGAGGAGTTATAGGAGGTATATGCTTTACCAAAATAAATAAGACGGGGCTCCTGCCTGCAGCTGGATAGGGGACCTAGATTTTCCAGTGTGCCAGAATCACTGAAGTTATGATTATCTCTAAGGGGCTAGGGATAACCAAGAATGGACTGAACCTAGCCAGAGACCCAAGAAAGTCTTCCTGTAGCAGACATTTGAACTAAATCTTGAAGATGAGTGAGACTTAACCAGATAAAGGCAGGCAGGAACAGCATTCCTGACAAGCCAACAGTGGCAGGAGCAAGGGCACAAGGTCAGGGAATAAAATGTTGTACGATGCAGTAGCAGCTGGAGATGGAGAAAGGATTACAGGTAGTTTGGCATGTTTAAACTGTTAAATATGAAGTGGAGTATCAAGAAAGGAGGCTAGAAAGGGAGCCGGGGCCTATGTTACTGAGGACTTAGAAAGCCATGCTAGGAAGTTTAGCCATATTGCAAGCAAAGGGGTGCTACTGAGGAGTTGTCATCAAGGGATGGAATAACCCAAATAACCAGAACACTTTTAGATAGAGCACGCTACCTGCAGTTTAGGGGAAAACTTACAGAAATGTTTTTGTGGGATGTGAAGCATAGCCATTAGAAGGCTGCAGTAACAGTTCAGAAACAGTGGCCAAGGCCCCATGATAGAAAGGAAAGGCTTTATAGTTAAGACAGAAAATTTCCCAAATTTGATAAGTCGCTATGAGGGTGAGGAAAAAGAGGAAGCTAAGATAAGTTTCAAGAAAGAAGTGCAAATTTATTATGGGAAAACAAAGATTTCTATTTAGGACACTGAGTTCAAGGTATCTGTAGACTTCTAAGTTGGTATAACTAGTATGTAGCTGGATAAATGAGGTTCAAAAGAGAGCTGTTCAGAGATGAGAAAGAATGATTTGACAGTAATTAGCACATAAAGTAGAGAAAATAATAAGAGGGATGGAGAGCCAATGAAGTAGAAAGAGAAGAACGAAGAGCAAGGACAGAATCCTGGAAGAAACCAGGGTTACAGGAGGGGCAGAGTGACAAGTACACAGGCTGGCTGAGAATCACCTTAAGACATGATGGAGTGAATGATATTTTGGAAGCTGACAGAGTGAAAAGTGTCCAGAGTGAGTAGTCAACAGTGAGAAAGAAGCAGAGGGGTCCACTAGGATCAGGATGAAAGAGTGTTAATTCCATTAAGTAATACAGAGGTCACTCACCATCTTGGAGAGAGGATAGGAATTTGATGGAGGGAAGACATCACAAGTCTTGAAGAAAAAAATAATCTAGATTATTCTTTCAAAAGTTTGATTTCAAATGAAAGGGTAGAGAATAAGGATGCCCAGTACCTAGAGGATGACAGAGTGGAATACCCCACAGAGTAAAAATAAAGAGAGTAAAAATAAAGGAAAGGGGGTAAACAGTAGAACCAAGTGGTTATATGGGTCAGAATCCCAAACACCAGAGGAAAGGACTGGACATGAATGTGTAGAAGATCTCACATTGTGCATCAGGGGGGAGAGCAGGGGACTAGCAGGAGACAGACACAGGGCAGAGGAGATAGGAATTGAGGATTAATCTTATTTCTCCATGACTTCATTTTATTGATAAAGCAGGAAGTGGTTTGTCTTCTGGGAGTGTGACGGGGAGGGTATACGGTGTTAGGTGAAAGTGTTAGTCACTCAGTTATGTCCGACTCTTTGTGACCCCACAGACTATAGCCCACCAACTCCTCTGTTCACAGAATTCTCCAGGCAAGAATACTGGAGTGGATAGCCATTCCCTTCTCCAGGGGATCTTGAATCCCTGTTTCCTGCATTGCAGGCAGATTCTTTACCATCTGATCTACCAGTGAAGCCCAAGAGTCTTTTAAGGACCCATCTGGGGCTTACCTAAAGTTGGCACTAGTGGTAAAGAACCCACTGCCAATGGAGGAGACAGAAGAGACACAGATTTGGTCCCTGGATAGGAAAATCCCCAGGAGGAGGGCATGGCAACCCACTATAGTACTCTTGCCTGGAGAATCCCCATGGACAGAAGAGCCTGGCAGGTTACAGTCCATAGGGTCAAAAGAGTTGGACATGACTGAAGTGACTTAGCACACACACGCAATTCTTTGAAACAGGGATAAGAGGACTAGGAAGAACTGGTGAAACAAGGATAAGACTGAGCATTCTCATGTGGACATTTCATTCAGAGTCTGGATAAAATGACTTTTTCTTAGCAGTACGTGGCCACCCAGCATGGAGACAGAGAAAGTCAGTTGTGAGACAGATCTGGGAACAAGGCCCCCCAGTCATTCCATAGACAGTTGAAGATGTTAAGGAATCAAATACACAGCTAACAGAGTGGTCCAGGCTAGTGCTGGGAGGGTCTGGGGCTAGCAGTCTGAGAAAATTTAGGGGACCAAACTGAAGGTTTTGTGGGAGCAAGAGAATGAGAGCTCTATTTTCCCACTTTCCTCTCACCCGTCTTGTGAGAGGCCTAAAAGTCCCTACTTGCTACAGCAGCTGTTGCTGATAGAAAACTAAAACAGAGAGAGAACACATTATTTCAAAATTCCTTTAGCTCTTTCCTTAAAGAGACAAATCATCTAAATCACTCCCCAAAAGCCCTTTTAAATTCCAAGACTAAGAACAAAATTATGGTTAAATATTTAACTAATGTTTATTATAGCTAGCATGTTGGTTTTAGAAAGATCAAATTTATGATACAATGAAGTAATATTTTTCACATTCTGTAAGTCTATTTTATAGCACATTGGGGTCCACAGTATAATAAATATCTTCTATTATTTTATAAGATTCTTGTATGCAAAGCTGTGTAGGGCAGAGATAATATTGAATTTCAAATCAAATGAGCTGGCATGAACTTTAAGTCAGGCCATTTTGTCTTTCAGGACATCAGCTTTTGGACTTGTAAAATGAAGACTGAGAATAAATCTCCAAGTTTCTTTCCAGGTTTTAAAAAAACCATGAGATGAAAGAGGAGAGTGAAAAAGCTGGCTTAAAACTCAACATTCAAAAAACTAAGATCATGGCTTCTGGTCCCATCACTTCATGGCAAATAGACGGGGAAACAATGGAAACAGTGAGAAACTTTCTTTTCTTGGGCTCCAAAATCAATGCAGATGGTGACTGTAGCCATGAAATTAAAAGACTCTTGCTCCTTGGAAGAAAAGCTATGACAAACCTTGACAGCATATTAAAAAGCAGAGACATTACTTTGCTGACAAATGTCTGTCTAGTCAAAACTAGTAGTCACGTATGGTTGTAAGAGTTGGACCATAAAGAAGGCACAGCACCAAAGAATTGATGCTTCTGAACTTGGTGTTGGAAAAGATCCTTGAGAGTCCCTTGGACTGCGAGGAGATCAAACCAGTCAATCCTAAAGGAAATCAGTCCTCACTATTCATTGGAAGAACTGATGGTGAAGCTGAAGCTCTAATACTTTGGCCACCTGATGCAAAGAACTGACTCATTGGGAAAAATCCTGATACTGGGAAAGATTGAAGGCAGGAGAAGAAGGGGACAACAGAGGATGAGATGGTTGGATGGCATCACCGACTTCATGGACATGAGTTTGACCAAGCTCCAGGAGTTGGTGATGGACAGGGAAGCCTGGCATGCTGCAGTCCATGGAGTTGCAGAGTCAGAAACGACTAAGTGACTGAACTTATGAAAATAATTTAATATTTTTAATTACTACAGAATTAATACAGTTACCACTTTTCTTTTATGATATATTTTTGTTATGAACTATAATTTGCTGAGCCTCAGTTCTTGATCAGGAACACAGACTCCAGCAATAATACTGTCTCTATGAAAAATAGAATCCATTTTACCAGTTTACTTTATGCTCCAATTTTTCCACTCTCTGCCCACATTTACTCTTTGGAGGCTGCATCTCTAAAAGTTCAGAGATATTTGTTCACCATATTGTGACCATGTGTCTCTGAAGAGACCCATATTATGTTGCCTTCACAGAATCCAGCCCATGATTTCACGGCTGAGTGCTCTATAGCACTCATATGCAAAGCTGTGTAGGGCAGTTGCACACCTTAACTTAGATTTGTCATTGAGGGTAATATCAGAAAATGCCTATAAATCATCTCTTCAAATGTCTGAGATGTTGAGGGCACTCCACAGAGTATGCTTGATACACTGGGCAGCATGATGTGTGGGAAATAACCAAAACACAGCATTATTTCTGTCCCCTATTCAGATATTTCTCCTGTCACTAGATGAAACCTAGGCAGAAACCATAGCTCACTCTTGGATTACAGAGGGTCCCGCAATCACTTCAAGTCACAAAATATAGTCTTGATTCAAAATTAAATTATCTAGTTCTAAGAGATTAAGCAACTCTTCCCTCTTTATTCACAAGATAACATTTCCTTTTACTCCCTACATGCTTAGACCATCAGAGCCCAGGAGTGGGAAGGAAAAGGAGAGGAGAGATAAAGGGGAAAGGCAGTTTTTTCGTGGATGGTAACTGGGGCTGTCTGGTAAACTCAGTAGGTGCTTAATGCTGCTGACTCTTCCCTTCCTATCGGTTTTGTTGCCTGGGCTGCTCCGGGAAAATTTCCCCATACATAATTTCCTTCAGCTACTTCTTTTCCAGCTTCAAGTTCCCATTTACTGCTCTTCCAACTCACTGTTTTGGGTGGAGCCTAAACCTCTGGCAGGAGCCTTGTTGGGCAGAAATATCTCAGACTTTTGAAAACGACCCCATGCCACTGGCCAATGATTTCTTAAATATAGCACATAAAAGACTGATAAACTGTATTGCATTAGGACCTTCCAGAAACCAGAAAAGAATGTCACTCTGACTTTAACCACAAGGAAAAGCTGGATAGCCTACAACATCAAAATTTTTCTTGAATCTAACAGAGAGAAGACATAGGACAATAAACTAGCCTGATATTTAAAGAAAGGTGGATGCCTCCAACAAGATAGGCAATTCAAGAGCTATTTACCTGAGGCAGAGCCCCTGGGAAAGACAAGGCCATTTCAGAAGGGATAAGAAGATTGCAAGTAAAATTTTATGATGATTCCATAGTTTCATTTTAACAATTTGCTGCTGTGGCAGAGTCTGAGCTTCTGCCATATGGAAGCTACAGATGCAAGGGGAATTTACACCCCTTCACAAGCTTTTCTTCATAAATCTCATAGAATGTTCCTAAGAAAGATCCAGGTCAGAGAAGGCAGCAGAGGAAGACTCCTGTGGTCACACAAACCAGCCAGAGAGGAACAAAGACCTAATGAACAAAAGGCACTGTGGGTGGGGAGGGAGGCAGAGCTGCAAACCCTCAGGGTGAAAGTGTAGACCCTTTGAGGCTAGGGAAAGGGGGACAAAGAAATCCTTCTCTCCTGAGGAAGAAACAGGAAGCTTTCTCCCTCACAAGAACCAGCAAGACCAGAGGTGAACATCTGCCCTGGGGAGGAGGGCATAGTCACTGAGTAGGTTCTGGCCCCAATATCCAAGAACATAGGTCCTGCCTGATACTGAGGCTGAACCAAGAAAGCAGAAAGCCTCTTCCCCAAGCAGGCTAGCAAATGCTAGCAAGAATCTGCACTGGGGAAGGTGCAAGAGTGGCAAGACACTCTCTTGGGCTCAGATTCATAAGGAAAGCCTGAAGCCTACTTCCACCATAAGCAAAGTGACACTAATTGCCAAAAACTGATGACAACTGGTGAGTGGACAAACTGTAATAAACCCATATCATGGAATATTACAGCAATAAAAAGGACCAAACTGTTGGCATTTACAATATCATGGCTAGATCTCAAAGGCTCAGTGAAAAAAGACAGACTCAAAAGAGCACATGTAATACTATTTGGTTATATTTATATGATATTCTAGAATAGGCAGAACAATAGGGACAGAGATCAATAGTTGCCAAAGGCTGAAGGTGGGTGAAGTGTCGACTTCAAAGAGGCATGAAGGACTGTTGAGAGTGAAAAAACAGTTCTATATCCTGACTGCGGGGGTGGTTACATGTCCAGCATTTGTCGAAACTCATAGAGCTATACAATAAAAAGGGTGAATTTGTGTGATAGTCACTCAGTTGTGTCCGACTCTGAAACCCCATGGACTGTAGTCTGCCAGGCTCCTCTGTCCATGGGAATTCTCCAGGCAAGAATACTTGAGTGGGTTGCCATTTCCTCCTCAACATAGGGATCAAACCCAGGTCTCCCACATTGTGGGCAGATTCTTTACTGTCTGATACCCCTGGAAAACCCCCCAAAAGGATGATTTTAACCACATATAACTTACATCTCAAAGATATTTAAAATTAAAAGAAAACAATTTCATTGCAATTAAATTGTTCATCAAAAAACAACATTAAGAGTGTGAAGAGACAAGTTACAGATTGGGAGGAAAAATGGAATTTGCCTATAGAACATATAAAGAACATACAAATGAGTAAGAAAAAGAGCAGACAATGGAATAGAAAAATGGGCAAAGGACCTAAGTGGCTGTTTCACAAAAGAGGATATTCAAATTGCCAATATGCATAAGAAAAGCTGCTCAACATCTTTATTCTAAACGCAAATGAAAATCATAATGAAGTGCCACTACACATTCATCAGACTAGCTGAAGTTAAAGATTTGGCAATATCAATGTTGGTGAGAACGTGGATTAACTGAAACTGGTTGTAAATTTTTATAACCACTTTGGAAAACTATTTGGAAGTATTTAACATGAGCCTTATGATTCAGCAATTCCACTCTGAGGTAATTATCCAAGAGTTACAAGGGCCTATGACCACCATAAGTCAAGATCAAGGATATTCATATCACCGTTATCATAATATGAAAAGCTGGAAGCAACTCAAATGTCCACCAACAGGAGAAAATACAAATAAACTGGTATATGTATATGCACAAAATACTACCCAGATGATTATGACATGCAACAAGGATGGAACTCATAGATATGACACATGAAAGAAGGATCAAAGAGTATATACTGTATGATTTGACTCATATGAAATTCACCAATAAGCAAAACTAATCTTGAATGATTAGATGAATTCAGAATAGTAGTCATGGATGGGGCTAGTATATATTGGGGTCTTCCCTGTAGCTCAGGTGGGAAAGAATCTGCCTGCAATTCAGGAGACCCCGGTGTGATTTGTGGGTCAGGAAGATCCCTGGAGAAGGGATGGCTACCCACTCCAGTATTCTTAGGCTTCCCTTGTGGCTCAGATGTAAAGAATCTGACTGCAATGAGGGAGACCTGGGTTCGATCCCTGGGGCTGGGAAGATACCCTGGAGTAGGGCATGGCAATCCTCTCCAGTGTTCTTGCCTGGAGAAACCTCATGGACAGAGGAGTCTGGTGGGCTACAGTCCACAGGGTCACAAGGAGTCGGACACGACTGAGCGACTAAGCACAGTATACACTGAGAAAAGATGTGAGGGAGCATTCTGAGCCCTTCTATATCTTGACCTCAGTGGTATTTCTATGGGCAGCATACATTTGTAAAACTTTATTCAGTAGTACATTTATGTTCTATGTACTCTACTGCATGTATGTTTTCCTCAGTGTGATACAAAAACAGAAAATATCCCCTTCAGCACATCCTAAGGTCTGGTGATAATGCGTGCAAAATGAGTATAAACAGACTAGGAGTATATAAGGATTTGTCAAGACCCCTGACCATCCCTCTTCTCTTTTATTCTTTCATAATCACTGAGTATTTCTCACCAGCCACAGATGGAGATGAAACATGCATTAGCTCTGTAGCCCATGGTAGACTGGACTTTGTGTGTGCGTGTTTGTTAGTCATGTCCAACTCTTTGTGATTCCATGAGCTGTAGCCCACCAGGTTCCTCTGTCCATGGGGTTTCCCAGGCAAGAATACTGGAGTGGGTAGCCATTCTCTTCTCCAGGGGATCTTCCCGACCCAGGGATCAAACCTGGGTCTTCCAAATCACAGGCAGATTCTTTACCATCTGAGCCACCTTGGAAGCTTCATGTAACTTCTATTGCTTTTAGGTCCTAAGCTTATGCAATGTCAAAAGAAATATCTTTTTGTTTAAAAAACTGCAGAGGAGGAAATTTTCCTCTAATGTTTTCAAACAGATACATTTATTTGCTTGTTTTTTGATTTATTTATTTGTGGCTGTGCTGGGTCTTTGTTGCTGTGCAGGCTTTTCTCTGGTTGTGGGAGCAAGGACTATTCTCTAGTCGCCATGCATGGGGCTCATTGTGGTGGCTTCTCTTGTGGTGAAGCATAGGCTCTAGGCGAAAGGCTTCAGTAGTTGCAGCACACAGACTCATTAGTTGTGCCTCCAGGGCCCTAGAGCTTCCAGACTTCCCAAGTTGTATAAGGTCCGTAGTTGTGGTGCATGAGCTTAGTTGCTCTGAGGCATGTGGAATCTTCCCGGACCAGGGATTGAAGTTGTGTCCCCTGCATTGTCAGGCAGATTCTTAGCCACTGGACCACCAGGGAAGTCCAAGACATTTGTTTTTATATGCTATTAATTGCTATAATGTAACATTTACCAACTTGCTTTTTCTTTCAAGAGAATAAAATGTTGCCACATCCTCCTCCTGTGTCATTTATCAATAAATTAATATCTGTGCCCTTTACTGTGTGTATGTTGTACCTCAACACAGTTGGGTATGTGTCGCATGTACCTTTATTTCTCAAGTACAAACAAGCAGTTGGCAGTATAATGCAGTTACAGAAATAAGTTTCAGAGAACTGCCTAAGGTCACTAACTCCTGGTTCAACAGTTTCATGGGTAATAGTATTCTCAGAAACTCTGTGAGGTCCGAACAGTCTCCTGCCCACGGACTTCATCAGTGAAGGATTAGTCAACTCCTCGTCCTGTCTCAGCTCCTCCAGTCTGTATGGGCCAGGCCATTCTACTCTTTAAGTATAAGGGGGATGGGCACATCACCACTCCCAGGCACCCTGCAGAGTAGGCAGGTCACCGTAGGGGTAGCCTTCACCCAGGCACCCTGCGGAGTCGGCAGGTCCCCTCAGGGGCAGCCTTCACCCAGGCGCCCTGCGGAGTCGGCAGGTCCCCTCAGGGGCAGCCTTCACCCAGGCGCCCTGCGGAGTCGGCAGGTCCCCTCAGGGGCAGCCTTCACCCAGGCGCCCTGCGGAGTCGGCAGGTCCCCTCAGGGGCAGCCTTCACCCACACAAAAACTCACCTCACGTTAGTTGTGAGGATTCAGTGTCACCCTCAATCATAATTTTCCTTACTCAGGAGTTTAAAACATGATACGACTTACGTTTGACGGCCCTTCCAACACTCCTAGAGAGGCCAAACCCGCCTGGGGCCTCTGGGACTCTGCACCGGTGATCCATTTGAGGGGCGCAGTTACTCCCAACACAGTAGCCACTCTTGTTTGCAGTCCTGCTGTTAAGGCAGTTTCTCTTCACTTCCCGATTTTGTGCTGTCTGTACTTCCCTGCGAGCCTCAGACACCAGGCCCCAAGACTCCACTACAACGGTTACCCACTCAACTCCCCAAGCCGTCCTGGAGGTTCCTCACTGGGTCCGGGCAGGAGGAAAACCCAAACTGCTTCCCATCTCACTTTGTTGAGCGCTAACACAGCCCATCAAGCTCTCCCCAGCGTATCTCTTCACAAATCCTCCCTCCTCTTCGTAACTGGATCCTTTTTTTAAAAAAAAAATCTTTAATATGAATGAGAAGTTTGTGAGTCTGAATAAGTATCAGACATTTACTCTATAATTACACTGCATTTTCATCCCGCACCTCACGCTGATGTACAGCATTCGTGGTTGGTATTGGATATCCACAATCAAAACTTCAATACTCACCTCCTGTTACAGTAACTTCAGGTTGAACTGTATGAAACTGTTGATTGTTCACAACGTTTTGCTTTAAAGGAATTGAAATTTCATATAGTTCAAACTAACAATTTTATTCAAAACAGGCTTTTTAGAGAAATTTTAGGTTGGAATTGAACAAACAGGAAAAGTGAATTCTGAAATGAATACTCAGGCAAATACTGAAGCATCATCTGCAAAGCGTCTCACCTTGGCTTTCAGATCAGCACACACTTCCTGTTGTTTTTTCCTGTCCTTAGCCAACATGCTTTCCATTTCATGAGTTGCACAGGCTTCGGCCAGTGTCAGCACAGCCTTCTGTATAAAGTCTCTCCTATTCTTATTCCAACTTAATATCAGGATTCTTCGCTGCTCCTTAGCAAAGCGATATTGGTCACAATATTTCTCATGTTCGACCTGAAAAGACAACAGATGATAAATGCTTATTATGAAACTGAACTTATGTGTTCTGTCATTGCTAGAAAAGTGAATAGAATGAATTAAAATCAATGATTTTGAAAAGTGAGGACCGGATATCTTAATAGTAAATACAACAATCAGGACCAGGTACCAGTCCCAGATTTTTGGGTCCATGGCTAATTGGTGACTGAGGACCAGTCATTTATTCTTCTTAAGTTCTCATACAGGATGGAGTCAGGCCAGGTGGCCCTAGAACAACTTCTACTTCTATATGACAATGGATCTATGAGCAGAAAACATGATTTCCCCTGCATATAATTTAAAAAATACTCTATCTTTAAATCAGTTTTGCTATATTAATAACAACTTCAGGTGCTTTGGTTAAACATGTGCTAATAAACATTGAAAATCACTACAATAATCCTAAAAATTCAGTTTGCCATTGATTAGGTAAACGATCAGATATTAGAACATCTAAACTTAAAATAATTATAGCACTGACTGTAGCTCTTCCCATCCCATGCTCTTGAAGGGCATGCCATTCTTACATGGGTATCAACAGTTCCTGCTGCCAGTGAACACCAACCCTGGGAGATCTGAGTCTTAAAGAAGAGGAAGAGAGAGAGCCTAAGCAGTTTGAAAAACCTCTGTAGGTGATGCTGAAATACTCCTTATAGAAAGGTGTGTGTGTGCCTGTGAGAGCTCAGCTGCTCAGTCATGTCCAACTCTTTGTGACCCCATGGACTGTAACCTGCCAGGCTCCCCCGTCCATGGGACTTACAGGCAAGAATACTGCAGTGGGTTTCTATTCCCTTACCCAGGGGTTCTTCCTGACCCAGGGATTGAACCCATGTGTCTTGTATCTCCTGCATTGGCAGGCAGGAGATGCCCCTATATAAAGGCATGTCACCTGAAATTAAGAGTTGATGACCTAAATAATTCTTCATTTTGCCAGTATAGACCCACATCTCTGAATTTAATATATTATTTAATCTCTAAGTGATGTGAGAAAAGAACCTAGCAAACAAGATAAGGTGGCTCCTACCTAAAAATTATATATATAATTTGCTACTGTTAAATCATGTCAGTCGTGTCTGACTCTTTGCAACCCCATAGACGGCAGCCCACCAGGCTCCTGTCCCTGGGATTCCCCAGGCATGAACTCTGGTGGGTTGCATTTCCTTCTCCAGTGCAAGAAAGTGAAAAGTGAAAGTGAAGTCGCCCAGTCGTGTCCGACTCTTGGCGACCCCATGGACTGTAGCCTACCAGGCTCCTCCATACATGGGATTTCCCAGGCAAGAGTACTGGAGTGGGTTGTTATTGCCTTCTCCATATATAATTTAGGTATAGTTAATTAAATACATGATGGTATAATCACTCACCTAGAGCCAGACATCCTGGAATGTGAAGTCAAGTGGGCCTTAGGAAGCATCACTACGAACAAAGCTAGTAGAGGTGATGGAATTCCAGTTGAGCTATTTCAAATCTTAAAAGATGCTGTGAAAGTGCTTCATTCAATATGCCAGCAAATTTGGAAAACTCAGCAGTGGCCACAAGACTGAAAAAGTTCAGTTTTCATTCCAATCCCAAAGAAAGGCAATGCCAAAGAATGCTCAAACTACCACACAATTGCACTCAACTCACATGCTAGTAAAGTAATGCTCAAAATTCTCCAAGCCAGGCTTCAACAGTATATGTGAACTGTGAACTTCCACATGTTTAAGCTGGATTTAGAAAAGGCAGAGGAACCAGCGATCAAATTGCCAACATCTGCTGGGTCATTGAAAAAGCAAGAGAGTTCCAAAAAAATATCTAGTTCTGCTTTATTGACTATGCCAAAGCCCTTGACTGTGTGGATCACAGCAAACTGTGGAAAATTCTGAGAGAGATGGGAGTACCAGACCACATGAACCAACTCTTAAGAAATCTGTATGCAGATCAGGAAGCAACAGTGAGAACTGGACATGGAACAACAGACTGGTTCCAAATAGGAAAAGAAGTACGTCAAGGCTGTGTATCATCACCCTGCTTATTTAACTTATGTGCAGAGTACATCATGAGAAACACTGGGCTGGATGAAGCACAAGCTAGAATCAAGACTGCCAGGAGAAATAACAATAACCTCAGATATGCAGATGACACTACCCTTATGGCAGAAAGTGAAGAAGAACTAAAGAGCCTCTTGATGAAAGTGAAAGAAGAGAGTGAAAAAGCTGGCTTAAAACTCAACATTCAGAAAACTAAGATTATGGCATCTGGTCCCAACACTTCGTGGCAAATAAATGGGGAAACAGTGAGAGACTTTACTTTTGGGGGCTCAAAAATTATTGCAGAAGGTGACTGAAGCCATGAAATTGAAAGATGTTTGCTCCTAGTAAGGAAAGCTATGACCAACCTAGACAGCATATTAAAAAACAGAGACATTACTTTGTCAACAAAGGTCCGTCTGGTCAAGGCTATGGTTTTTCCAGTGGTCATGTATGGATGTGAGAGTTGGACTATAAAGAAAGCTGAGCACCAAAGAAGTGATGCTTTTGAACTGTGGTGTTGGAGAAGACTCTTGAGAGTCCCTTGGACAGCAAGGCGATCCAACCAGTCCATCCTAAAGGAAATCAGTCCTGAATTTTCATTGGAAGGACTGATGCTGAAGCTGAAACTCCAATACTTTGGCCACCTGATGCGAAGAGCTGACTCATTGGAAAATGATGTCTTTCTCACCCTGATGCTGAGAAAGATTGAAGGCGGGAGAAGGGGACGACAGAGGTTGAGATGGTTGGAAGGCATCACCAACTCAATGGACATGAGTTTGAGTAAACTCCGGGAGTTGGTGATGGACAGGGAGACCTGGCATTCTGCAGTTCATGGGGTTGCAAAGAGTTGGACATGACTGAGCGACTGAAATGAACGAATTAAGTACGTAATGAAACAGGCTATGGCTTCACTTAAAAATCAGCTACTAAAATCCATTCTATAAAGTTCCTAGCTTTAGTCCTCAAGGCCAAGACTATGCTTAAAACTTGTCAAACACTAAGAAAGGAAGTACACACAATACAGAAATGCATACTAATTATCCCAGTGTAAGAAGTAAATGCAAAAATCTTTATCATATTAACTGTAGCCAAATACAAAAGTCTACACACAGTTAAAAACAACAGCTGGTCACAGATACAAATGCAATCAAATAAGGAATAAAATGAAAGATTCAATTTAATAAATTAAGACTTGTATAAAATCTAGAATGAATTATTAATATTATATAACATATTTTTTACATAACAAGAATTTGCAATAAAATAAAGGTCAGAATTAAAACAAATAACTGGATGGGGATTGATGAGATAGGAGACATTGGTCATACTAGTTGTGTTGCCTTTGCTTCAGTTTCTTCACCTTAAAATTAAGGATAATTATAGTACTTCTCTCATCCACTATTATGTGCACTACAGGAGTTTACACATGACTGACATAAAATAAATTCTATACACAAGTTAGTATTGTTTTTTTTAATTTATTTATTTTTTATTTAAGAATAATTGCTTTACAGAATTTTTCTGTTTTCTGTCAAACCTCAAGATGAATCAGCCATAGGTATACATATATCCCCTCCCTGTTGAAACTCCCTCCCATCTCCCTCCCTCAAGTATTGTTACTTTATTTAAAACAATTACAAAAATACAGAGTATGTAATAATATTATATGGCATGGCCATAATATTTAAAAGATAAGAGTCCATACATGTTTGTTTACATATATGTTTTAAAGTGAGTTACTGTGAAATTCATTGGTGACATGGTAACTTCTATTTCCTTGTCTCTGTGGTCTTGTCCAGTAAAGGATGCAACCATAGCTTCCCAGGCCTGTCTCAGGGAAACTTCAGACAAGACTCTGATTGATGAATTTGGGTCATTTATGTTCAGACCCATCTAGGGGATCAAGTGGAGTTGTGGTGGGGATAGAAGTCAAACACAAGCAGAGCCACCCAGAGGACCATGGTGAGGCTCTCTGGGGCAAGTAAGCCACAGAAGAATAAATGTTGCCAGAGGGGTCTCCCACCTTTTTATGCAACATGTTGTTGTTCAGTTGCTAAGTCATATCCTACTCTGTGACCCCACGGACTGCAGCACACCAGGCTTCCCTGTCCTTCACTATCTCCCTGAGCTTGCTCAAACTCATGTCCATTGAGTCAGCGATGCCATCCAACCACAGTGCAAAAGCATCAATTTCTTTGGCACTCAGCCTTCTTTATGGTCCAAACCTCACACCCATACATGACTACTGGAAAAACAATAGCTTTAACTAGATGGGATTTTGTCAGCAAAGTGATCTCTGCTTTTTAATATGTTGTCTAGGTTTGTCATAGCTTTACTTTCAAGGAGCAAGCATCTTTTAATTTTGTGGCTGCAGTCATCATCCACAGTGATTTTAGACACCAAGAAAATAAAATACGTCACTGTCTCCATTTTTTCCCATATATTTGCCATGAAGTGATGGGACTGGATGCCATGATCTTAGTTTTTTTGAATGTTGAGCTTTAAGTCATCTTTTTTACTCTCCTGTTTCACTCTCATCAAGAGGTTATTTAGTTCCTCTTCAATTTCTGCCATTAAGATAGTATCATCTGCATATCTGAGGCTGTTGATATTTCTCCCAGCAGTCTTGATTCATCCAGTCCAGCATTTCACATGATGTACTCTGCATAGACGTTAAATAAGCAGAGTGACAATATACAGCCTTGATGTACTACTTTCCCAATTTTGAACTAGTCTGTTGTTTCATGTCCAGTTCTAACTGTTGCTTTTTGACCAGCATACAGGTTTGTTGTGATCCACAGTCAAAGGCTTTAGCATAGTTATGTACCATACTGTCTTGTAAAATGACAGACTTCATACTATAACCCTATTATTTTCTAGAGTGTAGGAAAAAAATAATTTTAGAGCACCATTTAAAGTATATACATACATATACCTGCTGCTCTGTGACAACCTAGAGGGGTGGTTTGGGGTGGGAGGTGGGTAGGAGGATCAAGAGGGAGGGAACATATGTGTATACGCATGGCTGATATTGCAAAAACCAATATAACATTGTAAAGCAATTATCCTCCAATTAAAAATAACTTTAAAAAATATGTGTGTGTGTGTGTGTGTGTGTGTGTGTGTGTGTGTGTGTGGTGGTGGTGATTTAGTTGTTAAGTCATGTCCAATTAATGCGACCCTATGGACTGTTGCCTGCCAGGCTCCTCTGTCCATGGCATTTCCCAGGCAAGAATACTGCAGTGGTTTGCCATTTCCTTCTGCAGGGGATCTTCCTGACCCAGGGATCAAATTCAGATCTCCCACATGGCAGACTGGTCTCTTGCACTGCAGAGTATTCTCAGTTATTGCTGAGCCACCAGGGAAGATGTGTGTGTGTGTGTGTGTGTCTGTGTGTGTGTGTGTAAGAGTGAGAGAGAGAGAGAGTGTGTGTGTGAGTGTGTGTGTGTGTGTGTGTGTGTGTGTGTGTAGTTTAGTAATTATTGACCACCAAAACAATTTAACTTGGCAGCATATAAGGTCCAGCACTCACCAAATCATGCCTCGATTTGTGTGGAAGATATCTTTGTAACATGTCCAGATACAAAGTCCTTCTGCCACAGAGATTCCCAGGATACTGATCCAAAACAGCCTGGTATATCCAGTGGTCTTCATCACTTAACTGGAAGTTTCTGGAAGCAACAAAAATATCACATGATACTGAGATTATTGAGTAATCAAAGAGATTGAAGGACCTCAAGCTGTTTAAGCTGTTAGAAAATGACAATGATTACATAAAATGAAGTCTGTAAAAAAATACATTAGCCAAATAAAATGTCTGCTCTATAAAAGGCTCTAAATTCTAACACAATGGTTTCTTTCAATTCATTATTTCATGTTGCCATGAGTCCCAGGCTTAATTTGAAGAGGTTTGACAATGAGACATCATATTTTTAAGATATTCTATCTTTCCTATAACAATATTTTAAAAATCATGACAATGAATGAAATAAACAAACATTGGGAAATAAATTATTAAGCATATAGATTAAAAAGGAATTTTGCTAATTCAACAAAATTCCTATTTCTAGACTAGAGGAAATACAAATGTAGACAAATAAACAATTACATAAAGGAAACTAAGGCCCAAGGAAGGGACATATTAAGGTTTGATATTAAAAGATAGTCTAAAATCATCTTTTACTTTATCCCCTCAACTTCCTACATTGTGGCGCTATGACTGAATGTTGGTAGTAAAAAGATACCCAATGGCATTAGATTTCAAAATGATAAAGAAATAATTTTTCATGGGATCCCTATAAGTCACCTTCCCATTAACATGGCCACCATGCTCCAAAATACCTTTTTGAATTCAGAACTTTCCTAGGCTTTGTGTTCTACAGGAAGTATTAGCAAAGCCCTATGCAGAGTGAAAAGGTTACAGGATCAGCTTGAACTGTAGACTGAATTAATGTCTCTTTATTCTTGAGTTTATTTGCATATCATTATTCTTATTTAATAAGTTGGAATAATCAAACACAGATGCAATCAGAGTGAATATTATTAGCAACAAATATTTCTTTGATCTAAGATGAAGACTTACTATTGTTTATTTCTATCATGTCAATGGTCTTCTACTTTAACGTTAACTGCAATTTAAAGCATTTTTATAATATGTCCTCTATGCCCTTGTAAACTATTTGAAGATTTAAAACAATAAAATCTCTTTAAATCATTGATATTAATTGAAATTTTACCATCCTCATTCAAGTTACTCAGTTTCTTAAGGTATTTTGTTATTCTGATAAGTAGCAAGAAAGAAAATTATTTTTCCAAGAAGATACCTTCTCTAACAGTTCTGTAATAGGAAGAAAAAGTGAGTTGGAAATGTTCCATTAGGAAGAAACAAAGTCTGCAGTTCTTCTGTATGACATAACAATCTATAGCAGAGAAAGAATTCAAGATTTCATTCATTAAACAAATTGAGGGTTTGGGTTCTCTCTGAATCAGTTATGCATGTATAGACAACCATAAGGCTTCCACAAATAAAGAATCTCAAATAGGAGTATTAAGCCTAAAAAAAAGTTTGCCTGGGTATTTTTGGCATTTAAAACATCCTTGGGCTTCCATGATAGCTCAGTTGGTAAATAATCCGACTGCAGTGCAGGAGACTCGGTTCGATTCCTGGGTCAGGAAGATCCGCTGGAGAAGGGACAGGCTACCCGCTCCAATATTCTTGGGCTTCCCTTGCGGCTCAGCTGGTAAAGAATCTGCCTGCAATGTGGGAGGCCTGGGTTTGATCCCTGGGTTGGGAAGATACCCTGGAGAAGGGAAATGCTACCCACTCCAGTATTCTGGCTTAGAGAATTCCATGGACAATATAGTCCATGGGGTCACAAAGAGTTGAACATGACTGGGCAACTTTCACTTTCAAGTCTTCATGGACAGTATCTCAGGTCCTCTCTCAAGGAACTCATTTCATTCATGATCCACATAAATGCATTTTAACAACAGAGGTAGCCACAGAAAGGGATTCCCAGGTGGCACAGTGGTAGAGAATCCACTTGCTGATGCAGGAGACACAAGAGATGCAGCTTTGATACATGGGTTATGAAGCTCCCCTGAAGTAGCAAATGTCAACCCACTCCGGTACTCTTGCCTGGAAAATTCCACAGACAGAGGAGCCTGGCAGGCTATAGTCCATGGAGTCGCAAAGAGTTGGACACGACTGAGGACACACACACATTCAGCCACAGAAATCCTCTATTTCTACTTGGCAAGCAACCAGAAAAAGGAATAGATCCAAAGTCCATTCCTCATTTATGCTTTTAAACTGTTTCTGTAATCAAAAGGACTTGAATACAGTTTGAATTTCCATCTATATTTAACTACAAATGTGGATGTGCAGGGGTGTATGTGCTGGGGAGGAGGAAGAGACAGAACCTAGGTCCAGTAAGTTCTGTTTTTGCTTTTTTTTTTTAATTTACTTATTTGCACCAAGTCTTAGTTGTGGCACATGGGATCTCCGATCTTTGTTGCAGCATGTGGGATCTTTAATTGTGCATGTGGTATCTAGTTCCTTGACCAGAGATGGAACCTGGACCCTCTGCATTGGGAACCTGGAGTCTTAGCCACTCCAGGGAACCAGAGAAGTCCCAGTTCTTTTTTAAATTGTCATTTATCTACATAAAGACTGCTGTTGATGCTAGGCTCAGTCACCTTGATGAGCTAGAATTCCCATCATCAAGATGCTGATAATTCACAGATATAACTTTCTCTGGAGAATTGCCCTGGGCCAAATGGGAACAATCTCACCCAGGAGGCTACTCTCCCACCCACCTTTGAAAGCAACCCCAACCAATGACAGGCTGACATGGGGTACAGAAGACCAGCCCACTTGCCGCAAAGTGAGACCAACTCTGTGATGCCATTTGTGCTCTGGAGTTTCACTGTGAGAGCAAACGGTAACCTGTTTCAACTGAGATCTTCTGCACAGACATCTTCCCTTCCTTCATCCTGCTTCCCTTACCATCCTTTTCCTGAGAGCTTTGCCCAACAAACCACTCAAACCGTTCTTACAATCCCTGTCTCAGAACTGCTTCTACAGAACTTGACCTAAGATAATCTATGAGCAATCTTACCCATAACTGTCAAAAATATTTTAAATCCTTTGGTAAATGGAGAAGTACTTCTAAGCTAATTGCTTTGATGATCTCTCATACTGAATTGTGGTGTAAGATTGTGGCTGTCCTCAAAGAGAAAGTGCAAATAGCAAACATTTACAAAAATGATTTTTAAATAAAAGCACGCATTAAGCAGTGTACATCGCTATAAAAAATATGGCAGCAGAAGAATTTGTGGCACTCAGTGTATTTTTATACATTGCATGAATGTATTAATTAGGTGCCATTTTAGTGACATTAAAACCACATAAACATATGAAATGATAACATTAAAACTAGATATTTCAAACCAAGTATGCTATGAACAATGATCACATCCATTTGCTATTGATTTTAGAAACCTCACATCTCAACAGCTTTTTTCAATTACCACAATGACACAAATTGCAAGTCATTATTTTGGTATATGTAAGATAAAAATGAAAAACTCACTTATAAGAAATGATATATAAATACTCATAATATTATTATTTTAGAGTATTTATAGCAGTTTCCATCCTAAAGGAGATCAGTCCTAGGTGCTCATTGGAAGGACTGATGTCGAAGCTGAAACTCTAATACTTTGGCCACCTGATGCGAAGAGCTGATTCATTGGAAGAGACTCTGATGCTGGGAAAGATTGAGGGCAGGAGGAGAAGAGGACGACAGAGGATGAGATCGTTGGCTGGCATCATCGACTCGATGGATATGGGTTTGGGTGGACTCCGGGAGTTGGTGATGGACAGGGAGGCCTGGCGTGCTGCGGTTCATGGGGTCACAAAGAGTCGGACACGACTGAGCAACTGAACTGAACAGAACTGATAGCAGTTTCCAGAGCTGCCAGCTTAAATTCTGAAGCAAATATTCACATCAGCAATACTAATGACACAGTCATGAATCTCCATTAGGATGCTCTTTGTGAGGGAGAAAATTCCCACCACCATATATACACTGAGTCCCCTGGATAATAAAAATTTAATAGGTATGTTCAAACATGATAACTTCTTCATAACAATAAGCTAGCTATTTCCTACTTAGCATTTAAAATGAAAACAAATTTAATGTATCTGAATTTCTAAATTCAAATTTGCACATTTATCTTTTCTAGTCAAACCTTCATCTTTTCATTGGAGGAAAAAATCTGTATGAGATAGTTTAATTATATGAAATAACTAAGGTTAGCTTTTACCTTCCAAAGTTCTTGTTTACTTTACCTGTTTTACAGGTGATTATGATGACAGAAGTTGCTAAATTACACATATACTGAAAAATATTCCAATTACTTTTCTACCTTTGAATTTGAAAAGTGACTATAATTTTAAAGAAAAATTTAAAGAAGACTTTAAAATTATCCTAAAATTTAGTACTTTTGAAAATACCTTTAGACAAAAGGTCTTTGGTAAGTTTCTGCAATTTCTTTCTTTTTTGTTTTTTTGTCCATCCAAATTTTCCAATTTAAAATGTTTCAGGAAATTTTAGCCTGCAGGACTGTGAGATATTTACTACTCAATACCTACCTTCCATCCCCTGCTTCCCAATATTGAGGTCGACCAAAATAATTTCATCATGATTTCCCAGAACATGAGAAAACAGGTAACTCAGAACAGGAGGACGACAAGGCTGTGAAAATTCAACCAGACCAAGGCCAACTGCCCCCCTAATTCTACCTGTTTGAGTCATTATAAAAAGTCCTAACCAGACTCACAATTAACTACCAGTTTTCTTCATAGTCATGTTGAAATCACTCCCCAGGGTTGTGGTTCCATCATGTCTAAAGACATTTAGAAGGGTGGGGACAGCCAAGATGGCAAGCAAGAACACAAGACAACAGGAGAAACAAGTCTCTGAAACTAAAGATTGTGTCTTCAAACTGGCAGAAAGCTGTCTTATATTTTCTCAGGGTAAAGGAGGCTTTCCAGAAAACTGGTAATTAGTGCCTCCTGAAGTTAACTGGTGTAGTTACCAGCGTCTGATGACTGCCTTGATTGGCAAGTGATCATAGTGAGTCTAGCCTAAAGAAAAACTCTTATCTCTTCAAGTGTCATTGTCAGGAGAGTGAGCCACTGGTGGAAGAATGTAGATAAAAGATGCTGGGACACAATCTGCTTGCTTGGCTGCACTGAGTCTGACTCTCTAGCAAATACAACTTGACAACACTTTCCAAAGTTGTCTTCCCAAATCAAAATTATTCAAACACTGAAACTAATCAGTCTAGCTCCTGAAACTGTCTCCCCAGCTACTCACCGCCCCATCCCAGGCCTATTGTCCAAATACAAACTATCTTTGATTTTCTGCCTGGTTTACAAAGGGCTCTCTGACCTCAGACTCATTTCTGACCAACAGAATCTGCTCCTCGGACTTTGTTTGGGTGTGTACATTGTCTTCCAGGAGATCAATTGCCAATTAGCAGTCTTCTCCCTCCAGGTTCCCCAAGCTCTGCTCTGTTTACCTTCTGAGATGGGAACTGACAGTCAGAATAAAGTAGGCTCTTGGGAATATGATCAAAATCCACTGAATTGAAAAATCAACAACAAGCAAAAAAGTGACCTATAAGGTAAAGCCAGAACTTGCACCAGCATCCAAACCACCTTCTTCTGAGGGGTGATAGGAAAGAAATATGACAGGGTTCCGAAAGTGATGGCTCCAGAATTTCTTATAGGAGGGTTTAGGAATGGAAATCTGGTCAGGAGGCTAAGAGATTTATTTGGAAGCTGCAAGTGTTATTTTCATAACAAGCACTCTGCTTTTACTACTTAGATACTTTTTAAAAGTAGTTTGCATGGAAAACTGAATTTTTTACCTAGAATGTGTATTTTTTTTTTTGGAGGTGGAGTAGCTGGAATAGTGGCAATACACCTAAAACATCTTTGTCCTTACATCCATCCACCACTAGTTTTAAGAGGAAGTAGAATTCCCAGTGTAAATTTGGAAATAATATGATCAAGACAAAGCAGCTTGTTAAAAGTAAAACATAATGGCTCAACCATCCCATCTGCCAGGTTTTAAAGAATTCTAGTCATCATAAGACCAGTAAGAAAGAGAAAATTGTAGCAGACATTGCCTCTACCTTTGCTTCTGCTCACCAGAATCCTGATTTTATTCAAGATTTATCTTCTTCCATAATCCCCACGCACCCACCCACTTCAGGAAAAGTGAGCCCCATTCCAGACTCGGGAGTGAATCTTGATTGATCTTAAACCATTCACAATTAACCATTCTCAGGCTCTCCATTCTTCTTGACAGTGTTTGATATAATCATGGACAAATGACCCAATTCTGGACACTGAAATGGGAGGAGAAGTCTTCTGGGGCAAAGGTTTCCTCATTCTTCAAATAAGACACAAGGAAGAGGTCTCTTTCTGCTTATGAGTGTGGCAGTGTGGAATTGCTGTAGTGATCTGACAGAAGGTCATCTATCTATCCTGCCAGAGGGCAAGGCAAGACAATGCAGAAAACTAGGTGTCACTGAGCTTGGACTTCTCTACCTCTGTGCTTCAAGTGAAATAAGAAACAGCCTTATTGTTTATGTTACTTTCAGTTGGGTTGAGTATTCTCTTTTTTTAGCCAATGATATCCTATTTGATAGTTCACAGAATGGAAGAAAAATGACTTTTTTATAAATGTAGCATCCTAATATTGCTTTGGAAGGAAAGTATCAATACTATTAAGGATATAGTGATTCAAGAGATGCAGAACAAGTGCGTCCAGTGACCAGCATCAACAGGGACACCACTTAGCTGACTGGGAATAGACCAGTGTTCAATACCAAAGGCCATTTTTAAGATAAAAAAATAAAACAAGCTCAAACTCAAATGAACAGAATTGATAAAGACAAGATCACCCACAAATGTATTATTTATCTTAATTAAAAAAAAATCCTATTGAGCCAAAATCTGCTTTCATGTTACCATTTTATTCTTCATTTTTGAGAAACAAAGATATTTTTAGATGCAATAAAGTTGAAGTGAATAAAATTACTTTAATGGATATTATTACTCAACTTTCCGGGTTCAAAAGCGAGAATAATAGAACTGGACTACTTCTTTGGGATGGGATGAGGAAAATTTTAATTAATGATTATGAGGCCTTCTGAAATTTCATTTGTCACATAAGACTTTTATAATATCACCTCAAACTGACTACCAGTAGTCATTAAGAAATTGTAAGACTGGAATAGAAGAATGATGGTTCTTTTTCTCAGTTTATTATTTTTTAGACATTAATAATGCTCACCTTTGTGTTCTTTTATAGGCATTAGAGTAGCAAATAAGCACAAGCTTGTGAGTGTGGTGATTATAATTTCTTACATTACTGGTTCTCCATGGTCTCAGTTCTAATGATATGGTTTCCTCAAAGGATTATATTTACCCACAGTTGGACTTCAAGGTATAAGGAGTAGGAAAAACTTGTTATTAACAGTTGGTTTGCTGTATTAAATAGGCATTATAATTCCTCTCATATCAAAATTTGGCAAACCTGTCCATTGAAATTTTAATCCTGTCTTTGCTTATAACTGCACAGATTTTCTTATTTTAATAACAAATTCTATCTGTATCATCCAGGTTAAAAAATAACATATATCAATTGTCTTGGACACAAATCTGTCAAACTGATATGTTTCCGTTTTCTTCAATCTGATTTACTCAAGATTAATTTGATTTCATACCTAGTGAAGAACAAAATCCTCTCATAAATGACTCTCACTCCATCCTGTAAAACCCTGATTTTTCAGTTTTCTGAAGTATTAAAAATGTAGCCTCATGCATCATTATACTGTGTAGCTTCTATTTGAAGCAATTATATCAAGAAGGCAGTTGTGGGCTACCGTGATACTAACATAAAGACTTCTGAACTAGAAATTTATTACCACTAGTCTTCTACTTTCCAAAAAGACATTTAAATGAACATAACATACACATCAATACACAGACTGAGTTATTAATTAAGCAAAAGCAAAAATCTAGGACTAGTTTTGGGGATGTCCTTGAGAAATTGGACCTATTTTTTCTCCCTTGATAAAATTCATTCCACTGAAGTCAAGAGAACTTAAACTTCATTTTATTCCCACAGCAAACCCAGAATAGGTTGAGCAATCACCAAGTGTGGCTTTTAGTTTAAGAACACAAAGTAAATATTTTCAACAATGTATTTATTTTAGGAGAAAGCTATGAAATACATATGACAAAAAATAAAAATCTCAGTCTGCAATTATTACCTCTCCAAGAGAAACATAAATTCCCAGGTAAGGCTGGACAATCCAGGTCGGAATACGCCAAGAGAAAGTGGGAGTTGCAGTGACCATGGACATTGCTTGAGGGGTTCATTTAACCAGTGTGACTAAGTGAATACGTTAGTGTTCAAATAATAATACTCTTGTTTCTGAGCACTTCTCTCCTTATTAACCACCCTTAACATACAACCAGCCCAGACCAGAAATGTAGAACCTGAGACTGGACATGCCCAGGCACTAAAACTTTCCAAAAGTTCTGAGACTATATTCTCAGAGAAAAATGCCACCTGCTTATTAAAACTCTGGTTTTTCCAGGTGGCTCCAGGGGTAAAGAATCCACCTGCGAATGCAGGAGATGCAGGTTCAATACCTGGGTCGGAAGATCGCCTGGAGAAGAAAATGACAACCCACTCCAATATTCTCGGATAATCTTATGGACAGAAGAGTCTGGTGGGCTATAATCCATGAGGTCACAAAAGAGTTAGACATGACTCAGTGACTAAACAACAATTAAGGCTCTAGCATTTGAATTTCTTGTAACATCATCAAGTAAGCAAATTACAGTTGTTTATTATGCTCCTTTCTCTCTTTTTCATCTATCTTGTATTCATCAAAATATAGTCACATGTATAAGTATATGTTCATTCAAATATTTTTTTTAGCGCTTTCCTAGTGGCTCAACAACCTCAGATATGCAGATGACACCACCCTAATGTCAGAAAGCAAAGAGGAACTAAAGAGCCTCTTGATGAAGGTGAAAGAGGAGAGTGAAAAAGCTGGCTTACAACTCAACATTCAGAAAACTAAGATCATGGCATCCGGTCTCATCACTTCATGGCACATGTGAAGTGAAAAGTGAAGTCATTCAGTCGTATCTGACTCTTTGCGACCCGATGGACTGTAGCCTAACAGGCTCCTTTGTCCATGGGATTTTCCAGGCAAGAATACTGGAGTGGATTGCCATTTCCTTCTCCAGGAGATCTTCCTGACCCAGGGATTGAACCCGGGTCTTCCGCATTGTAGGCAGATGCTTTACAGTCTGAGGCACCAGGCACATAGAAGAGGGAAAAATTGAAACAGGGACAGATACTACTAACTAGCTATTTTGAAAGTCATTAATAGTTAGGGTAAATTAAAAAATTTTAGTTTAAAACATATAAAACTAGTGGGTCTTCACAATGTACACACAGAGGGGCAAAATTGTTAAAATCATTGTGGGTTTTTAAATAGCACTCAAGGTTCAGATCTCATAAAATAATAGAATGATAATTATGAATCAATATTTTAAAATTTAATATATCAAACAAT
Organism: Cervus canadensis; assembly: GCF_019320065.1. Classification (NCBI taxonomy): domain Eukaryota; kingdom Metazoa; phylum Chordata; class Mammalia; order Artiodactyla; family Cervidae; genus Cervus; species Cervus canadensis. Next base: position 38,642,847 of record NC_057400.1, read on the forward strand.
AAAGTAGAAATTACTTGTTATCACTGTATAGTTTTTGCCACATATTGGCTTCAAATCTGACATAGCTAAGTGGAGCATCAAACAATTATGTCTCATCTATATGATTAATTCACCAAATGTTAGGAAATTAAAGCCACAATCTCATCTAAGTCTAAAACAAGTAATTAAACTTGTCATGTTACTAATGAAATACAGTCCAAATAGAATTTAAATAGCTTCACAAACATACTGAATAAATAAATAGGTTCAACTGCAACCAATTCTTTAAAAAAAATGTTTTAGTAAAACATTAAAGCTGCATTGTCCAAGAGAGTAACCACTAGCCACATGTGGCTATTTGGCACTTGAAATGTGGCCAGTCCCAATTCAGGTATGCTGTAGTGTGAAGTGCAAACCAGATATCAAAGATTTTATATGAAAAAATAATGTAATATATCTCATTAATAATTTTAAATTATTGATTAAATGTTAAAATTATACTATTTTGCACTAAGTTAAAAATACAGTATTAAAATAATTTTATCTTTTAAAATGTTTTATTATGACTAGTTAAAAATTTTAAATTATATATGTGGCTCACATCACACTTGTATGACACAGCACTGCTCTGGTCATCAACATAATTTACCAATACCCTGGTACATATACATGCTTGAAGTGGTGTGGTGTGGGGGAGAAGCTTTCTATTCAGATGGAGCAGAAGAAACTCATTCCTGTTCAGCTATCTACTTTTTAGAAACATTGGGGAAAGTGCACCTCTATAGCTACAACTGTAAAATAAATCAGTAAAATAGAGCTTTTTAAATGAAGTGTATTGAAGATTAAAATTACATATATTTGTCATGTCATGTAATAGATACTCAATAAATATCAATGATCCCCTCTTCCCTCTTTAACTTAGATTTTTTAAAGTCTGTATTTTTGCTTTATAAAATAGAAACAATATGTATGCCAAAATTATTTATAATATTACTACCTGGGGATAGCTATTATTATAATTTATGCAGGTAGATAATCTCAGTCTTTTTTTTTCATGTGGCTAAATTGATGTAACACTTTCAGAGGGAAAGGGAAAAAAGAGAATCCATGTTATGTAAACTATTTTATGGCCTGATTTTTTAACTGCATAGCAACTTATTGCAACTACCTATGTCATTAAAAATTCTTTAATATAATTATTAATGACAGGGTGGTATTCCATTGCGTGGATATATCATAATTGATGAAGCTAAATCCCCTATGTGTTGGCTATTTAGTCATTTTGAGATTTTGCTATCACTAAAGAAAGAAAAATAGTATTGAACACTGTCAAAGACAACTATTTATTTCACTTTTATGATTATTTCCCTTAGGATTATTTCTAAAGAGATAAAGATAATTTACACATATAAAGATACGTGATGACATATTGCCAGATTGCCTTGCAAAAGAGTTTATATACTAATCATGTATAAAATACCCATTTCTCCCATACTTTTAATCTTGGATAAATTCCTTTTGTGTTTTACCATTTTATAAGTAAAAATAAGAGTATTTTTAAGTTTTTCAATGAGTAGAGGGGTTTTCATAAATTCCTCTGTCATTTGTATTATGCAGAATTCCATGGACTGTTACCACAATATCAATTCATCTCCCAGAATCTGACCATATACTCTACATTGAACCATTTGTGTACTAAATCCTCTTAGGGGTTATTCTCATTAGTATCAAACGTACTGATATCTGTCCCATTTTAAGCAAAACAAAAAACAAAACAACAACATAAAAGTCTGGCCCTCCTTTCTTGCTCTCCTTTGAAAAAGAACTTCTCAAAAGTATTATCAATGCTCTTTGCCTTCAATTGTTTTCTCCCATTCACTTGAATCCAACCCAGTCAGGCATTTGTTACCACTTCTTCAATGAAAATGACTGGAGTCAGCAGTCAACCACCAGTCCTATTTTATTTGACTTAGCGTATCACCCCTCCTTAGCTTACAGTGCTGCCCACTCCCTCTTACCTTGCCTTCTGGAACAGCACACTTTTCAGGTTTTCTTTGTATTTAACAGAACTAGTATCTCCTTTCTTGGTTACTCCTCTTCATGCTGACACTGTAATGCCAGCAGACCCAAGGAATCAGTCTTTATCTTCTCCTTTGTCCCTTCACTCACTGTTTTGGTGATCATATCCAATTTCATGCTGGTGACTCACAAATACATATCTCCAGCTCTGATCTCTCTCCAGAACTCCAGACTCATAAAACTGACTGCCATCCCAAAGTCTGTACCTGGACACCTGATAGCATCAAACTCAGCCTTCCAAACCCAAATGCCTGATTTCCCCCTCTGCTTTGCTTACAATCTTCCCCAACTCAGTTGATGGTAACTTCTTCCTTCCAATTCCTCAACCACAAAATTTTGGACTATTCTTTTATTGCTCTCTTTCTCTCACATGCCTTATTAAATAGTAGGTGCTACTGGCATGACCTTTTAAATGTGTCCAAAAGCTGATGATTTCATACTACCTCCACTTCCTAATGCAGGCCATCATTATCTCCCACCTGGGCTTTTAAAATAACTTTCTAAAGGTTCAGTCTTCTCTTGCCCCTCCTTTTTTCCATCATAAACAGAACAATTGCCAGAGTGATACTGCTAAAACATAACTTAGGTCTTGTTACTCTGCACACTTCCTCACACTTCTGCTTCCAATAGCTTCCCATAGTACTCAGAGTAAAATTGGGTTTTAGAAATGGCTATTGCGCTCTAAATGTCCCACCCTCACTCTTACTACTTAGATTATACTTTCTACCCCCTCCCCATCTATCACTCTGTTCCTGCTACACAAGACTCCTGCCAGAAACATACCCACCTTAGTAAACATGGCTAGAACACTCATACTCCATATTTCTGCATGACCAGCCCTCTTGCCCCCTTCATGACTTCCCTTCAATGTCATTTTTTCAACTGGGACTATTGCCAAAAAATCTATTCAAAATTACAATCTGCTTCCTCCCCCACAACTCTAGCAACTTCTCTTTTACTCTAATGTCTATTTTTTTCAGAGGACTTTTCACCCTCTAATGCACTACTGTGCATAGTTTAATTAGGTATTGTGTGTAACTGTGTGTCTCCAACTTGCTTCATGAGTGCAGGGGTTTTGTCTATTTTATGCCACTAGTTGCTCAACAAATATTTGTTGAAAATATGAAATATAAATAACTTCTTCATCTCTTTTGTCCCTTTTCACTTCTGGCTGTTCATTCAATCAATTAATTAGCAAACTGTCTTCATATGTTTTAATGATTTTAATGTTTTGTGCCTGATATTTGCCAATATTTCCTATTTATCATTTAATTTTTACCCTTATTATTTTTTCATTAAAAAATTCCTTGTTTTTAGAATAGATAGTATACTCACAGGTTTCAAAATTCAAAAGGTTTAATAAAATGGGGAGTACAATAAAAATTTTCTCTCACATTCAGACCCCCAGTCTTCTAGCTCCTGTCCCCAAGGGAACAAATAGCACCAATTTTTTTGTATTTTTCAGACATATAAGCAAATATATATCTGAATATAAATATATGTAATGAGAGAGAGAGTACATATTTACTTTTTCCTATTTTATAAAATGTGTACTGTACACTGTTACAAGGTTTCCTTAACCTTGTATCACACCCTAATCATCTTGACCCTTGGAGAGTGTTTCATATCAGTAAATGCTAAGTATTTACCTTTTCTTTTTTTTTTTGGCTGTGTCATGCAGCTTGCAGGATCTTAGTTCCCAGACCAGGGGAGCTAAGGATCTCCAGAAGTGAAAGCACAGAGCCCTAATCACTAGACCAGGGAATTCCCTACATTTTTTTTTAAATCCAGAAAATAATACATTGTACAGTTGTACAGAAACCTACAAAATTAGCCCCTATTGATACTAAGATGATTTCTTTAATTTTTAGCTACTACAATGAATAACCAAAAATAAATCACTTATATATTCAAGTATCCCCTGGAGTAGGAAATGGCAACCCTCTCCATATTCTTGCCTGAAAAAATTCCATGGACAGAGGAGGCTGGCGGGCTACTTTCCAAGGGGTCAAAAAGAGTCAGAAATAAATCACTGTATATTCAAGTATACAGTTGACCCTTTAACAATATGGAAGGAGGGTGGGGAGGAGAAGGTTAGGGGCAATGACCCTCAGTGTAGTTGAATATCTTGGGATTATAAACTTCACCAGTCCTTCTCAGTTTCCCCCACTTTGGTGCAACAGGATGGCTGGAGTTGGGTATTTCCCTTTCGCCACGTGGAAGGTTAGAGTTGCTGGACTTGGGTACTTTCCTGCCCACAGGTAGGTTAGGCTTTGATAAAACCGCTTCCCCTGAGGGCGTGCCTGTGTGCTCAGTTTTTAGCTGGGTCTGACTCTTTGTGACCCCATGGACTATAGCCCACCAGGCTCCTCTGTCCATAGAATTTTCCAGGCAAGAATATTGAAGAGGGTTGCCATTTCCTACTTCAGGGGATCTTCCCAACCCAGGGACTAACACGTCTCCTGAATCTCCTGCATTGGGAGGCTGAATCTTTTCCACTGTGCAGCCTTTGTCAAGAAGAACAAAATGCTCTGGAGTTACTCAAAATGGTTTTTTCCCCTTCCCCTGCCAGAGACTTGAGGGGAGTTTTCACATATGTTCATTGTGGATATCTAGTGGAACTCCTTGAGGTAAAACTCAAAAAAGTGTGGGGAGCCCCCATGACTAAGTTCCCCTAGAATTTTTAATTCCGAGTTGTCCACACTCAGCATTCAGCAATCCATCAATTATAGTCCAGGTTTTTCTACCCCAACACTGGTTCCTATGAAAGTTTCTGCTAATAGGTTTCTTCTCAGATAATTTGTCATTCTCTGTATTACCTGTGTCTCCAGTTTTGGATGCAGTGATTTGCCCTTGACTTTATTCCTCTGACATACAGAAGAGTTGTTGATTTTCCAGTTTGCTCAACTTTCTTCTCCTCATTAGAGCAGAGTAGCAAATTATAAGCCCCTTACTTGCTGGACAGAAAATTAGAAGTCCATATTGATTCTTTAAAGATTTTATACTTGCCTGAGGAAACATCCTGTTAGATTCTATTAAATGTTTATGTCATTGCATATATTTAAATTTTTTCTTCATGATTTCACTGCAGGTAACATGTTTTAAAAGGACTTCTCTACTCCAAGATTACTTAATATTTGTTTTTATTTTTATCTAATTCTTTTATGATTTTTTTCTTATTCATATTTTAATGTATCTGGAGTTCATTGAGTCACATGGAATAAAAGATCTAACCTCATTTTCTAATTTCCTGTTATTTAGCATTATCACATAAATAATCCAATCTTTCCCTCACAGTATAAAAATTTTACCTTTACATCAAATTAAATTATTATAGATACTCTCCATATTTCTATTTTGTTCCACTGAGCTGCTATAGACATATAAAATCTTCTAATTTGCTTTAATATTAAATATATATTTATATTTGATATGCAAGTTTTACCACTCTCCTAGCCACAATGAAGTCAATTTCACTTCTGTCCTTTATTGTGCCCATCTTTGCATGAAATGTTTCCTTGGTATCTCTAATTTTCTACCTAGGGACAACCACAATGGTGTGGTCACTCACCTAGAGCCAGACATCCTGAAGTGTGAAGTCAAGTGGGCCCCAGGAAGCATTACTACAATCAAAGCTAGTGGAGGTGATGGAATTCCAGCTGAGCTATTTCAAATCCTAACATGTGATGCTGTTAAAGTGCTGCATTCAATATGCTAGCAAATTTGGAAAAGTCAGCAGTGACCACAAGACTGGAAAAGGTCAGTTTTCATTCCAGTCTCAAAGAAGGGCAATGCCAAAGACTGTTCAAACTACCACAAATTGTACTCGTTTCACAGTTAGCAAAGTAATGCTCAAATCCTTCAAGCTAGCCTCCAGCAGTACATGAACTGAGAACTTCCAGAAGTATAAACTGCATTTAGAAAAGGCAGAGAAACCAGAGATCAAATTGCTAACATCTGGTAGAACTTACAGAAATTTTTCTTATAGAAAAAGCAAAGGAATTCCAGAAAAACATCTACTTCTACTTCATTGACTACACTAAAGCCTTTGACTGTGTGAATCACAATAAACTGTGAAAAATTCTTAAAGAGATGGAAATACCAGACCACCTTACCTGCCTCCTGAGAAACCTGTATGCAGGTCAAGAAGCAACAGTTAGAACCAAACATAGAACAGTGGACTAGTTCAAAAGTGGGAAAGGAGCATGTTAAGGATGTATATTGTCATCCTGTTTATTTAACTTCTGTGCAGAGTACATCACGTGAAATGCTGGGCTAGATGAATCACAAGCTGGAATCAAGATTTCTGGGAGAAATATCAACAACCTCAGATGAGACTATCCTAATGTCAGGAAGCAAAGAGGAACAAAAGAGCCTCTTGAGAGTGAAAGAGGAGGTTGAAAAGGCTGGCTTAAAACTCAAAATTCAAAATTCAAAAAACTGAGATCATGGCATCTGGTCCCATCACTTCATGGCAAATAGATGGGGAAACAATGGAAACAGTGACAGACTTAATTTTTTTGAGCTTCAAAATCACTGCAGATGGTGACTGCAGCCATGAAATTAAAAAACATTTGCTCCTTGGAAGAAAAGCTATGACCAACCTAGACAGCATATTAAAAATCAGAGACATTACTTTGCCAACAAAGGTCCGTCTAATCAAAGCTATGGTTTTTCCAGTAGTCATGTATGGATGTGAGAGTTGGACGAAAAAGAAAGCTGAGCGCCAAAGAATTGATGCTTTTGAACTGTGGCGTTGGAGAAGACTATTAGAATCTCTTAGACAGCAAGGAGACCAACTTGCTAAAGGAAATCAACTCTGAATATTCATGGGAAGGACTGATGCTACAGCTGAAGCTCTAATAAGTTGGCTACCTGATGGGAAGAGCCGACTAATTGGAAAAGATCCTGATGCTGGGAAAGATTGAGGGCAGGAGGAGAAGGGGGTGACAGAGGATGAGATGGTTGGATGGCATCATCAAAAAAATGGGTGTGGGTTTGAGCAAACTCCAGGAGTTGGTGATGGACAGGGAAGCCTGTCGTGCTGCAGTCCATGGGGTTGCAAAGAGCTGTACATGACTGAGCATCTGAACAACCACCCCCAGTTATTCTTCATTCTGAAACTTTGGGCAATTTCACAACCTTAATCTTCCTAATAAATTCTGGAATAATGTTCAACAATTCTTCAATTCCAATTGTATTAAACTGACAGATTAATTTCATGAGTCATGGGTATTTTGAAATCAGATCAACTATTGAATAAAATTAGGAATTTTATAGTCAAAATGATTTAAGACATTAATACGGACTAATTGCTTTTGGAAATGCAGCAATGAGGTTGGTTTCCCATGCTATTCAAACAAGGTACCAACCCAGTTTCTGCATGTTGTCTGTGCCCTCTCCTCTCCTCGTTTGCTGCTTTCCTTCACTCATGACATGGCTGCCAGCAGCAACCACACTTGTGTACTTTCCTAGTAGAACCACAGTGAAAAAAATGCATTGCTTCTCACCTGTATCTAACAAAAGTTCTGAGCTTTGCTCTGATTTGGACCACCTTTTGCTGTGGCCTGAGGAAATGAAGCTACTGACTGGTACACACTCCCAGCTAGGGTGTACCTTTGGATCTGGGGATGGAATCATTCCAATCCAAACTGGCAAGCTGCTACTAAATAGGAGCACCTAAATGTTGGGATTAACCATGATGCAATGAAAATTTCTTATAATTTAAAAATGTCCCCCAGGTCTTTCAGCATTCTTAGTCATAGCAGTAGGCATCTATTTAAAATATACACACACTAACTTGTGCAGATGTGCACATACATGTACACAAGCTATGCGAATTCTTACAAGGCCTAAAAACTAGAGCCAAAAGGTGAAATGGTCTTATCAAAACAATGGCAGATATTGGCAAATGAGAGTTAAAACATAAAATTCATTGTGCTAGTTACAACAGTATATTTACATGACTGACTCACCAACAGCCAGAGATTTCTGATGCCCACCACCTCTGTAGTTATTCAGAATAGCCTATTTATTCTCTTTCTCCTCAATAAGACTACTTCTGAAATCTCATTCAATTTTACTGGTGTTTCATCATTCACTGCCAGCATATTTGTCATAGTCTCTGCAGTTGGCATTTGTCTATAGTTTGGTCAGGGTAAATGTGTATATGTCCATTCCCCTCAATATTCCAAGCCTTCTCAAAGGGAAGGACACGTTCTAGTCTAGTCTGCCTGTTGAACCCCTTACCAAGGAGCTTAGCAGAGACCACTGTATATTAAGGATTACTGAATAAATATTCATCAAGTAAAATATATCATTAGCTATATGAAATTTATTCTGGATAATTATATGTAACAAACAGACTATTAAACTAGAATTTATGAACCCATATTCTTCCAAAGTAGTTTTCTATTGCTCTCATCACAGGACTTGCCACTCTCACCTACTGTTTTCACCTTTAATTCATCTCAATTGCACAATCATTTATTTAGAAGCTGCTATGTGCCAGGATATGCTTGGTGCTAAGGATACAAATATTGCTAATTACTTTGTCTTCTAGGGTTTACAGCCTCAGCATTGAATATGCCTTCTGGGAACATTCTCACCAGCGCCCTTCTGTCTTATTTTAACCCTATGCATTCCTCAGATTCCATAGTGAATCTTACTTCTTCCATCAAGTCTTTCTGAGCTATTTTTCCTTCAGTGCTGCTTCTTTGTGTGAAAATCTTAGCATATTCATCTTATTCTCTAATCTCAGTAATGGCAATGGACCTGTGAGTCTCAGTCTTTACTGAGTGGTGCAGGGTTACCCAAAAGAAGAGCACAAATTGAGTTTAGATTCAAACAGAGGTAAGAAAACGTGTTGTAAAAAATAGATCCTAGTGGAAGGGAGCTGCTACATGCTGCTAAGGCAAATCTTCCATGTTTAAGAGCCATTAACCTAGAAATACCACAGTCTCAGCCAGCTTTCCTAGGGGGACAAGATGCCATCTGGGAGGAAAGGTCATGTGGCAGCCAACCCACTTTAAAACGACAGAGTCAGGTTTACCTCCCTTCATGGCACAATCAGTCTAATTACTAAAACCACCAACAGCAAACACAAAAAACCCCCTCATCCTTGCTGGATGAGTTCTAAAATCTCTTTAACAAGGTTGGGTGGGGAAGGGAGAGAGGATGTTTATTTTACAATTAGAGACAAACTAAGTACATGGTTAATATTTCACTGTGATTGAGTTTCAATTAAAGTATAATTAATCAATAAATAAACTATTAATTATATATTATTAATATTTTCTCAGCTTTATTACAAGATGGGTGTCATGCGAGTGTATGCTCCTCGGTTCTTTGTCTCGTCACAACAAAGATTTGGAGTGACGGACATTGAAGCCCCCTCGGCGGGTCGCAGCTCTCGGAGGACAGACCGTGTTATAGCTCTTAAATAAGTCAGTGTTACAGCTCAGTGTTACAGCTCTATTTATTTAGATAATAGCAGGAAAATCCACCTTCTAGGTGTGAGGGCATGTCAATCCAAAGAGGGGAAGAGAAGATCGCCCCGTCGCGCAGGGGGAGGTGGTGGGGGTGGGGGAAGAGAGAGAGAGAGCTTTGGCTCCTCTTTTTATATGTTTCTCTGTCCCTGGGCCTGTCTTATGTAAATTGGGCCAGCCAGGAGTGTTGTTTGTTTTCACCTGAGGTTCTCACTCTGGTCCTCGGACCTTCCTTTGTTCTATTTTCGCGGGCTTTCCCTTCCAGGTCTTTTAGCCACCACCATTTTGGACTCCTTTTCCCTATTCTAACTACCTAACAATGGGAATAGATAAGATAGAGAGGCAGGGAGGCAGGGGGCTTTTAGGAGACCAAAAACATGTCTGCCCATGAGGAACATGTGACTGTTGCCACGGAGAAGTCAGAAAACAGCTTAGGTCTTGAAAGACACAGACTTCACCTAGGATTGCCTTTCCAAGAGCTGAGACACACAGAAGCTGTCACAGAGGAGTCTGGATCAAGAAGCTAAGAAAGCAAAGAGCTCTGGTTGGTAGGATTTAAGATTGTCCTTGTTACTAATTTCTTAACACTAGTAATTTCACATAGAAGAGCTTCATTCACAAGCAATTCATTAAGAAATATAAGAAATATTAATATTTGCACATTCACCTCTTTCAATTCAAAGGAAGAGTCTTTTACTTCTAATTTACTATAAATATGTCCCTTCAATAGTGTTTCTTTCTTTTTAAATATACATTCTTTGGGGAAAATTTTGAATTCAACATAATAGAGTAAAAGGCATGTTTTCCTACAAAATGTTCCCCAGAAATTATATACTTAACACTATATGAAGTAGGTTATTGATTTGACCCAGGGTGGCATTTCTCAGTTTGTTCATTAAATGAATTTTAATATAGAATTTACACTAGAGAAGATGGCCTTGCCAACACAGAATTTTAAGTCACTTAACATTATAGTTGTCATTCAGAAGAGGATTGTCATTCTTATGATACAATCAAAAGTCATTTTCTTATTGCCATTTTACAGCAAAATGGATGGACTTAGAGATTATCTTACTAAGTGAAGTCAGAGAAAGACAAATATTACATGCTATCATTTATGTGTGGAATCTAAAAAATAATAAATGAATCTATGTACAAAAAAGAAACAGATTCACAAACATAGAAAACAAACATATGCTTACCAAAGCAGAAATGAGTGGAGAGATAAATTTGGAATATGGCATTAACAAACTACTACACATAAAATAGATAAGCAACAGGATTTACTCTATAGCACAGGGAACTATAGTCAATATCTTATAATAACATATAATGGAAAATAATCTGAAAATATATATATGTATAGCTGAGTCACTTTGCTAGACACCTGAAACTAACACAATATTGTAAATTAACTAAACTTCAATTTTAAAAGTGCATTTTCTAAAAAAGTTTATAAAACATGTTTTGTGTTCAATATAGGGCAAAATCATGGTAGATTACAGATAACATAATTACATAGGTATATTTTCCACTGTAATCAAATTTTAGTACTCAATTTTAAATTTTCACTGAAGAGGAGCTTCATATCTTGAAGTGAAAATTCAGTTATCAAAAATTCATGTTTAAAAACTATTTCTTACCAATAGTAAAGCGATAAATAAGAAAGATACTTTGAAAGTGAAAGTGAAATCATTCAGTCATATCTGACTCTTTGCGATTCCATCGACTGTAGCCCACCAAGCTTCTCTGTCCATGGGATTTTCCAGGCAAGAGTACTGGAGTGGGTTGCCATTTTAACCATATACAAATCTTTAAAACTGTTACTTCAGGGAAATTATTTTACAGAAAAAAACAAGAAAACCTCTCCTTTCAACAAACAGTCAATTTAAACGTTTACTGGTAGACTATATTCCAAGCACAAGATGTCTATAAAAATGGTAAATCAGAAGTATAGTGACCCCTAAAAAAATAAAAATTTGATGACAAAAATCTACATAATTGAAGAAGTTTTAGCTTATCACCTGTATATGTCTTCTAATTGCAGATCAAAATCTTGAAGTTTCTTTTGATATTTCTCTGTAAAGTTACAGAACTCATTAAGGATTGAAGATTTCAAGTCAGGGTATGGACATTCCAAAGTTTCTAATTCCATGGGCAGTTCACTAAGCAGGTTACTTCTTTCTTCTGAAGAATGATCTAATATCTGAAAAAAAAATTATATGATTGTTCTATTTAATGTAAATGACAAATTGATAGATTACTACCTGTATTGCACTTACTTCCATGCTCCAGTCTGAAAGATAATTTTCTATTTTCTGTTGCTCTAGCCTAAGTTGTTCATAGACAGCTTTCAATTGTTTCTTCACGAAGTCAACCTATAGGACATTTAGAGCAAGTGGTATGCAAATTATTGATTTATTCAATATTTAAATTTAAAGTCACAGAAATTTTTCTCAAAAGTCAATAAGTGATGACAAATTAAATAAGTGAAAGTCCCTTTCAGGATTGATGGAAGAGGGTTCAAGAGATGTCACATCTAGGCAGTGTCCATCAGGCAAAGGAGCTTTAAAGGGGCTTCTAGACATATAACCCCAAAATGAGTTCAATTATAGCCACTCTGCACTCACAGTGAGTTTTGTTTGTGATAAGGCAGAAAGCTTACCAGACTGCCTCTGTTTCAATCACCCCCTCCTTTCCTCACATCCTTGCTACTAATCCCCAGATGGGCACTGATTTTTAATGTTCATTTTTAATTATTTATGAAAGCAATATGACAACACTACAAAAACAACTAAAAAATAGAGTAAGAAAAAAATCACCTAAACACACACATGCAGTGCAACCATGATAAGGGAGTTTATGCTCTAGTCGGGGAGGTAGTCAGTAAACTCATAAAAAAGTAGGTAAGAAAGCATCAGGAGGAGGTAAGTGAGGTATAAACTGGGTGAGGGGATAGGGAGTGACTGGGCTTCTCTCGTATGAGTGGTCAGTAGAGGCATCTCAGAGGAAAAGACATTAAAGCTAAGACTAAAGGACAAAAAGAGCCATCAGTGGGACAAAAGAAACAGCCCATGCGAAGGCCTTGAGACAGGAAGGAGTCTGGCTTATGTGAGGAATAGGAAGAAGGCCAGCACTGTTAGGACAAAGTCTAGTAGGGAAAGCAGGGTATCAGATAGATAGTGAGACTAAAGAGCTGGAAGGTGGAGTCAGATGTATGGGGAGTTTTGGTACCAGGTGCCCAATGCACAGTGAGGCCAAGAGATATCAAAATGTCAGAGTTTGGAGCAGAGAAAGGGTTACTACAGGGCCCTGCAGAGAGACAGGTAGTTCATGCCTTTAAAACCCCCAAATTCCCTAAAAGCTTTTAGCAAATCCCTTTTTATAGGAAAGGTGAGGGAGGAGCATAGTTAGTTGTTGTAAAATTCTGGTGTCAGATCCTTTGTTCTCCAAGTCAAGTCATGGTCAGGTCACAAAGATCAGGTAACCCTCCACTGAAACATGATATTTTGTTCTGACAAGAAAGAGCAAAGTCCCAAGGTTCAACTTCTCCCCTCCTGCCAAGATCCAGACCCTGGCTTGGTGGAGGGAGTCCCTGTGGCAGCTGGTTACCTTGCCTGGGAGCGTTAGTCCAGCAAGCAGTCTGGGTCCTCCCACCAGTGCCCGGGCCTGGCTGAGGAGGCAGATCTCAGCTGGTGGCACCTTCAGGATCTAGTCCCCAGACCTCACCCAGCCATCATCACTGAGAGAGCAAGAAGCCCAGGAACCAGCTGTCACATGGCCCAAAGTTGCGGGGACCTGGTCCTGCAGACTGCAGACCATGGAGACTGCCACCACCATTAGGTCTAAAAGCTGGAGATTGGGGAGACGTTTGCTGCTGCTTCAGGGCCTGGGCCTGGCCAGTGGGTGGCCATGGTGAAGGTTCTGGAGCCTTGAAAGGACATAGCCCGCAGCCTTTCCCCAGGTCCACCAGCTCATCTGCTGGCTAGAAGTCAGAGGGCCTGGAGTACCCCAGGGAGAAGGTGGAGTTCCACTTCTCACCAAACTTTGTGCTGTGAGGACCACCTCGTGGCTGACTGTTGGTGAAGTGGGACTTGTAACCACAGTGCTAACAGTCACTCCCTAATGGTCACATGCTAATGGTCTCTAAGGACCTTGCTTTAACAGTCTCTCTTTAAAGGTCTTACACTAAGGATCTCACACTAAAGGTCAGAAGCTCAAGCCACAGACTTGCCCCATCCCTATTACAGGAGGAACCCTGGCCAGTAGGAGCCCTGAGGGGATTTACCAGGAGGATGACTTAATCCCTGTCTCTAGGATAGGATCTCAGAAAACACTAGAAGGAGGAGAAAGGAGGAAAGCAGGGTTATGAGGTTATTGTAACATTTCTAGGTGAGAAATGAGCATGTTTGGAGAGATTCAGGGATAGAATTTGCTGTACCTTCTATTTAAGCACACAAAACATACACGTTCATCTCAGACTCTTCCAATATAACATTAGTAAAAGTAAAGGAGATATACTGACCTCTTCCAATACTTTCACAGAGTTAGATTCACTGTATGAGTGTGAATACTGTGAAATGTGATGCTGTCTGTATTTTAGATCTTCTCTCAATTGCTGAATAGGATTTATTACATTTTTAAGATATGTGCACCATTGTTCTGATAACTCCTGTTCTATGGTGAAACAAAATCAAAGCAACACATTATTAAGTTTTTTCAAGAACAGGTCATTAAGATGCAGATTTTTTGGATTCCTTAAGAAAAAACAAACAGCATTTAATATTAAAAGAAAATGAAATGTGTGGCCCACTTTCATCTTTAAAACAAAACTCCCCTTTAAATGTGGGACCAAAAATAAAACAAAAACAAAACCTACCAAAATTCATAAGGTCAGAAAGACATTCATTTCCAATGTTCTCTTCACTGAATAAGGATTTTATTTCAGATTCCATTTTGTATCTGAAATAGACATTATCTTAATCAATTATATTATAATCATAAACATATATACAAATTAAAAAAATAACTAGCAGTAGAAATAGTCAAGCTAATGTGGTTTCATTCACTTGTTCATTAATTCAGACAGCATACTACATTCCTAACATCGATTAGATAATCTCCAGGACACTGAGACAGACAGAAGTATGGCTGCATACCTCAGAAGTAACAAAATTAGCAAGACAAGGACAGGATATGTCCTTGCACTATTTCAGATGGAGAGAGCAGTGGGAAGTGGGGAGCCACTGAGGGTTATTAAGCTGACCACACCAATTCAGATCTGTGTTTCAGAAAGATTTCCAAGGCAACAAGATGGAGGATGGGCTGGAAGGAGGGTGGTCAATAAAAATGGAAGATGAAGAGGGGATCAGGCAAACCTGGACCAACAAGCAGGTTATTTAAAAAGTTCAGAGATGAGAAGGTCCTGACCTAGGGAGATGGAAGTAAAAGTATATATTTTATATATAAAAAATATAATAAATCTTAATAAACTTTTGCTATATTATGTAAATATAGTCATTTTAGAGTAAAACTATAGCCAGCATTAAATGGACATAAAAATACTGTACTCAATCTCTTATTTATGTCAGGTTTAATAAAAATCATAAAAAGAGTTTTGATTTATTATAATTGTTAAGATACAATAATTTAAATGGCATAAAATAAGAAAATAGCAACAATTGTAACACTTTAATATGATTATTTTTATTTTTGTATGTAAGTTTCTAGCCTTTGTCTACATGCATGAATATTTTAAATAGTTGTAATTATAGCCTATCTACCATTTTACATTAAGACTTTTTGAAAACTAACTTTAATAATAATAAATATTTATTTGTTCTAAGTAATTTTTGTAATTATTGTTTACCTTAGTGGCTGCATAGTATTCTATTTTATATATGTGCCACCATCTTTTAAGCCAATTTACAAATATGAGACAAGGGTTTTGTTTACATGCATAAAAGAGGGGGTGCTACTGTAGATGACACCATTTCTTCAGCATCTGGTCTTAGTCAAAAGCTTTTTTAAGATTACATATGAAATTGATGGGACTAGATGCCATGATCATAAACATGGCATTTGGTTCCATCACTTCATGGCAAATAGATGGGGAAACAATGGAAACAGTGACAGACTTAATTTTGGCGGCTCCAAAATCACTGTAGATGGTGACTGCAGCCATGAAATTAAAAGACACTCTTTGGAAGAAAAGCTGTGACCGAACTAGACAGCAAATTAAAAATCAGAGATATTACTTTGCCAACAAAGGTCCATCTAGTCAAAGCTATGGTTTCTCCAGTAGTCATATATGGATGTGACAGTTGGACTATAAAGAAAGCTGAGCGCCAAAGAATTTATGCTTTTGAACTGTGGTGTTGGAGAAGACTCTTGAGAGTCCCTTGGACTGAAAGTAGATCCAACCAGTCCATCCTAAAGGAAATCAGTCCTGACTATTAATTGGAAAGACTGATGCTGAAGCTGAATCTCCAATATTTTGGCCACCTGATGCGAAGAACTGATTCATTTGAAAAGACCCTGATGTTGGGAAAGAATGAAAGCGGGAGGAGAAGGGGATGACAGAGGATGAAATAGTTGGATAGCATCACTGACTCGATGTACATGAGTTTGAGCAAGCTTCAAGAATTGGTGATGGACAAGGGAGCCTGGCATGCTGCAGTCCATGGGGTCGAAAAGAGTAGGACACGACTGAGCGACTGAACTGATGAACTTGATATACTGAGAATGGGTGCATGATAGTGGAGTATACCCAGAAATTATTTCATAACATATTTTTTAAAAATATTTACTTAGCTGCATCAGGTCTTCGTTGCATCATTTGGGATTTTTTCTTACAGTTGCAGTACAAGGGCTTAATTGCCCTGTGGCATTTGGGATCCTATTCCCAACTAGGGATTGAACTTGCACTCTCTCCATTGCAAGACACATTCTTTTCTTTTCTTTTTTTTTTAATTGCAGGCTAATTACAATATTGTGGTGGTTTTTGCCATACATTCACATGAATTAGCCATGGGTGTACATGTGTTCCCCATCCTGAACACCCCTCCCACCTCCCTCCCCATCCCATCCCTCAGGGTCATCCCAGTGCACCAGCCCTGAGCACCCTGTCTCATGCCTCAAACCTGGACTGGCAATCTATTTCACATATGATGATATACATGTTTCAGTGCTATTCTCTCAAATCATCCCACCCTCGCCTTCTCCCACAGAGTCCAAAAGTCTGTTCTTTACATCTGTGTCTCTTTTGCTGTCTCGCATACAGGGTCATGCGTTCTTTCTAGATTCCATATATATGCATTAATATACTGTATTGGTGTTTTTCTTTCTGACTTACTTCACTCTGTATAATAGGCTCCAGTTTCATCCACCTCATTAGAACTGATTCAAACGCATTCTTTTTAACAGCTGAATAATATTCTATTGTGTATATGTACCTCAGCTCTGCTGATGGACATCTAGGTTGCTTCCATGTCCTGGCTATTGTAAACAGTGCTGCCATGAACATTGGGGTACATGTGTCTCTTTCAATTCTGGCTTCCTTGGTGTGGATGCCCAGCAGTGGGATTGCTGGGTCATATGGCAGTTCTATTTCCAATTTTTGAAGGAATCTCCACACTGTTCTCCATAGTGGCAATACTAGTTTGTATTCCCACCAACAGTGTAAGAGGGTTCCTTTTTCTCTGCACCTTCTCCAGCATTTATTGCTTGTAGACTTTTTGATAGTAGACATTCTGATTGGCGTAAGGTGGTACCTCATTGTGATTTTGATTTGCATTTCGCTGATAATGAGTGATGTTGATCATCTTTTCATGTGTTTGTTAGCCATCTGTATGTCTTCTTTGGAGAAATGTCTGTTTAGTTCTTTGGCCCATTTTTTGATTGGGTCGCTTATTTTTCTGGAATTGAGCTGCAGGAATTGCTTGTATATTTTTGAGATTAATTCTTTGTCAGTTGCTTCATTTGCTATTATTTTCTCCCATTCTGAAGGCTGTCTTTTCACCTTGCTTTTAGTTTCCTTCATTGTGCAAAAGCTTTTAAGTTTAACTAGGTCCCATTTGTTTATTTTTGCTTTTATTTCCATTACTCTGGGAGGTGGGTCATAGAGGATTCGGCTATGATTTACGTCAGATAGTGTTTTGCCTAGGTTTTCCTGTAGGAGTTTTATAGTTTCTGGTCTTACATTTAGATCTTTAATCCATTTTGAGTTTATTTTTGTGTATGGTGTTAGAAAGTGCTCTAGTTTCATTCTTTTACAAGTGGTTGACCAGTTTTCCCAGCACCACTTGTTAAAGAGATTGTCTTTTCTCCATTGTATATTCTTGCCTCCTTTGTCAAAGATAAGGTGTCCATAGGTGTGTGGATTTATCTCTGGGCTTTCTATTTTGTTCCATTGATCTGTGTTTCTGTCTTGATGCCTGCTGCTTTGTAGTATAGCCTGAAGTCAGGCAGGTTGATTCCTCCAGTTCCATTCTTCTTTCTCAAGATTGCTTTGGCTATTTGAGGTCTTTTGTATTTCCATGCAAATTGTGAAATTATTTGTTCTAGTTCTCTGAAAAATACCGTTGGTATCTTGATAGAGATTGCATTGAATCTATAGATTGCTTTGCATAGTATACTCATTTTCACTATATTGATTCTTCCAACCCACGAACATGGTGTATTTCTCCAACTATTTGTGTCATGTTTGATTTCTTTCATCAGTGTCTTATAGTTGCAAGGCACATTCTTAACCACTGAAACACCAGGGAAGTTTTACTTAGATATTTTAAACAAAAATATAGCACTTATAAATCATTTAGCTCAGTCCCCTTATATTTTCATCATCCAGAAAGCCATAATAGAACATAAAAACCAACAGAACTGGCTTTGATCATACAGGAGATCAATCTGCTACTATGCATGTAATAATTCTAGTAAGCTCCATCCTGGCTTCCTAGATCAACAACCCTGACCCAACAGACAAGACTAGTCTCTTTCTCTAACTGTCCTAATTGGCTAACGAAATCCAGAAGCAAGTACTACAAGACAAGCTTGTGAATATACATTGTTTCCCAAATCATGTCCTATAAAACAGAAACATCAATAAGATGTTAGAGAAAACTGGGAAATGGTGAACTAAACAAATCAGATAAGTTTACACAGTGCTGGATTTTTCAGAAACTTGATGCTAAAGTGCATTGAGATTCTCCAAAAAAGGATGAAATATGAAATATTTTCCTAATTATGGGACAAGGAAATTCACTATTCTCCATGGAGTATCTTGAAGAGTATATCTATTTTGTAGAATTTGATTTAGGAAATATAGATAAAAATTGCAACGGGCTCAAAGGCATTAAAATTGGTAACTCCTGGGAGGAGAACCTTGCCTTTTCACCACTGACATGTAGACTTAGTACCAAGTGTTCACCAAGTTGAAACTCTGCAGCGCATACTATTGCCTCCGCATCTGAAGATGGGACAAATTGAAGGCAAATTTCCTTGTCCAAATTGCCCATTTAAGTACTTCCTACTGCTACTTGACCTGTCCTCTGGTACCACTGAATATGATGACTACAAAAATTCTCCTGCGTTTTTGTGTGACTGTTTGCCTAGAGGATATATTAATCTACTTCCTAGATAAACCCAGTTGCAATGCAACCTCTTGCAAGATAAACCAGCCTGGTGAGGACACATTCGAGCTCTCAGGACTCCTGAGAGTATGTCTCAGGAGTCATATTCCTCCTACTTTCATACTCCTTGCCCTTCCAAGATGCTGCCAAAGTTCCAGATGTAGTAGAATCAGTCTCCTTAAGACATCAAAAATTACCCAGCCCCACCTGGTATTTCTGGGGCAAAGTTACCAATTTAGGCAGAACAAGTAAAACACGGGGCACTGGAGAGTGGTGGAGTCAAAAGCCATTTATACAAACAACAGCACAGTGGCAAGGACTGTGAAAGACGGAGTAAGAGAGGATGTTAAAGTTCCTTCACTGGAACTAACAGACAGAAGATCAGCAGAAAATGAGGGCACCAGACAGGCTGAAGGCCAGAGCTCTACCCCTCCACTAAGGAAGGAATTCAGCAGTGCAGACAATTGGGGACCTCAGACTATCTGTTTGATTGGCTTTTCTCTCTTGTAAGAAGCTGTCCCGATTTCTGTGTAACAGAGAAGACAGGGAAGGAAATATCACAATAACCGGCAAAGGGATGAACTCTGAGTAAATTCTCAGGTGGCCTGAGTCACACAGTGTGGATACTGGTCTCATTTTCATATTTAAAGATACTTTTCCAGACAGTATTTAATTATTGGTAAAACCTCATGATATTTTCTGGATAAAGGTGTTATTTTTAAAATAATGCTTTAAAACTAAAATTATGAGTAAATGACCACATATATTTCTAAAAGAAACTATAGTAAAAGTAGTAAGGCTTACAAGTAAACCTCTCAAACTTTATTATTCAAAAATTCTTATTAAACTAATAATTGTAATTCTTTACCACATGGCCAATATAAATAACCTCCTAATCTCTAAACCAGTCATTCTGAAACAAGGAAGAAAGTGCTCCTGCCAAAGTGTATCAAGGTCTTCAAGGGGGTATAGTTTGGAAACCATGGTAATAGTAAATATAATTTTATAAATTTAAATATAAAATATAATTTTATACTTTGAAATTTTAATCATCTAATCTGCTTATGATAGATTTCAAAGAACTAAGTTTAGGGAAATGCTTTACTTTTTTTTTTTTTCCTAGCAAGGCTAGACCAATTAGATCTCAGGTGATGTGAATGGACTCCACTAGAAAAAAAGAAAAAGCTGCTCAGATCCATGTTCAATGAGTCTAGGAGTTGTAGGCAAATGATTCAATACCACCTCCACATAAACTAGCTGATTTACCTTCTGCAAATAACTTTAATTCTCTGAACCTCAAGGTTCCCAACTCTAAAATTAGGATAACAATGATACCTACTCTGCAGAGTCATTGTAAGCATTAAATGAAACAAAGCATGTAAAGTATTGAACATACTACCTGAAAGTGAAGTGAAAGTGTTAGCCACTCAGCCACGTCTGACTCTTTGCAACCACCATAGCGTGTAGCCCACCAGATTCCTCAGTCCATGGAATTCTCCAGGCAAGATTACTGGGGTCATTCTCTTCTCCAGGGGATCTTCTCGATCCAGGGATCAAACCCAGGCCTTCCACACTGCAGGCGGATTATTTACTGTCTCAGCCACCAGAGACGCTCCAACATACTACTTCAGTTCAGTTCAGTCGCTCAGTTGTGTCCAACTCTTTGCAACCCCATGAATCCCACCACGCCAGGCCTCCCTGTCCATCACCAACTCCCAGAGTTTACTCAAACTCATGCCCATCGAGTCAGTGATGCCATCCAGCCATCTCATCTTCTGTTGTCCCCTTCTCCTCCTACCCCCAATCCCTCCCAGCATCAGGGTCTTTTCCAATGAGTCAACTCTTCTCATGAGGTGGCCAAAGTATTGGAGTTTCAACTTCAGCATCAGTCCTTCCAATGAACACCCAGGACTGATCTCCTTTAGGATGGACTGGTTGGATCTCCTAGCAGTCCAAGGGACTCTCAAGATTCTTCTCCAACACCACACTTCAAAAGCATCAATTCTTTGGTGTTCAGCTTTCTTCACAGTCCAACTCTCACATCCATACATCACTACTGGAAAAAACCATAACTTTGATTAGATGGGCCTTTGTTGGCAAAGTAATGTCTCTGCTTTTTAATATGCTATTTAGGTTGGTCTAAGCTTTCCGTCCAAGGAGTAAGCGTCTTTTAATTGCATGGCTGCAATCACCATCTGCAGTGATTTTGGAGCCCCCCAAAATAAAGTCTGACACTGTTTCCACTGTTTCCCTATCTATTTTCCATGAAGTGATGGGACCAGATGCCATGATCTTAGTTTCTGAATGTTGAGCTTTAAGCCAACTTTTTCACTCTCCTCTTTCACTTTCATCAAGAGGTTCTTTAGTTCCTCTTCACTTTCTGCCATAAGGGTGCTGTCATCTGCATATCTGAGGTTATTGATATTTCTCCCGGCAATCTTGATTCCAGCTTGTGCTTCTTCCAGCCCAGTGTTTCTCATGATGTACTCTGCATATAAGTTAAATAAGCAGGGTGACAATATACAGCCTTGACATATTCCTTTTCCTATTTGGAACCAGTCTGTTGTTCCATGTCCAGTTCTAACTGTTGCTTCCTGACCTGTATATAGGTTTCTCAAGAGGCAGGTCAGGTGGTCTGGTATTGCCATCTCTTTCAGAATTTTCCACAGTTTGTTGTGATCCATACAGTCAAAGGCTTTGGCATAGTCAATAAAGCAGAAATAGATGTTTTTCTGGAACTCTCTTGCTTTTTTGATGATCCAGCAGATGTTAGCAATTTGATTTCTGGTTCCTCTGCCTTTTCTAAAACCAGCTTGAACATCTGGAAGCTCACGGTTCATGTATTGCTGAAGCCTGGCTTGGAGAATTTTGAGCATTACTTTACTAGCATGTGAGATGAGTGCAATTGTGCAGTAGTTTGAGCATTCTTTGGGAATGCCTTTCTTTGGGATTGGAATGAAAACTGACCATTTCCAGTCCTGTGGCCACTGCTGAGTTTTCCAAATTTGCTGGCATATTGAGTGCAGCACTTTCACAGCATCGTCTTTCAGGATTTGAAATCGCTCAGCTGGAATTCCATCACCTCCACTAGCTTTGTTTGTAGTGATGCTTTCTAAGGCCCACTTGACTTCACATTCCAGGATGTCTGGCTCTAGGTGAGTGATCACACCATCATGATTATCAGGTCGTAAAGATCTTTTTTGTACAGTTCTTCTGTGTATTCTTGCCATCTCTTCTTAATATCTTCTGCTTCTGTTAGGTCCATACCATTTCTGTCCTTTATCAATCCCATCTTTGCATGAAATGTTCCCTTGGTATCTCTAATTTTCTTGAAGAGATCTCTAGTCTTTTTGGTGTATACTAAATTACCCAGCAAAAGCTAGATGCCATTGGAAGCCCTTACCTTCTGGGGACCTGAGATTTTTAAATGAAGTCTCTTATGGCGATACATAAAAATATTTTACTTTCAATCTTATATTAAAAGGGAATGTAGATTTTAAAGAACGAGAGACACAGAGTTTAAACTCCTGATTTTCTGGTGGTCCTTAAATTGTTGAAATTTTAGCCATTTCTTGAGCTTTCTTTCCATCACTAGTAGTTTTTAATTTCACTGACTACACATTGAAATTAGCCTACATTCTAGAATAACACAGAAAGTTATCTTGGAATTCTTCTCATTTATCCGATTTCAGTTGTCACAAATTGCAAGACAATGTTGTTACTTGAATATTCCTCATTTCCATCATCTTTGTGTCATTCCAGTTAGCCCGAAAGAATTACTTTCCATAATAATATGTATATGCCTCTTTTATCTACCTCAAGAATAACATATACACACAGGAAGAAGGGTATGGAATAGGCAGGATAACTTTCTCCAGCGTCTTTACATTTGAGTCTGCATCAGTGAGCACCATAATTAAAACTTCCTATTGGCTTTCATTTTTCAATTATGTAAATCTAAAAAGAAAATTTTCCAATGGGCTCAAACATTATCTCCATAATAGGCGACATTTTGAGGGATAAGACGGATGTGATTTGTTTTCATTTTGGAAATATGAATGATAAAATCTATATAATTTTTTCTTTACATTATATAATAATTTAAAACTATTTCCATTCATGAGCCTTTTATGTCACATGTAGGAATCACTTTCCAGAATAGGAAACTCCTATAATATGAAAAGCATGCATGTCAAAAATAAAGTTAATGGTATTAATACTTGGAAATTTAGCTTAGAATGAGACCACAAAAATTATCTGCATTTTATAAAATATATGCTTACAGGTATATATTTTTAAAAGTATACTTTATAAATACCACCATCATTAAAACTAATATATATGCCCCTAAAGGAGGGGAAACACATCTGCCTCCTCTTCCTGCCTTGACCTTTGAAAAGGAATTTCTCTCTCAAAGATTACATTTAAGACCAAGTATATAATGTGGCTCAGTTGGTAAAGAATCTGTCTGCAATACAGGAGACCTGGGTTCAATTCCTAGGTCAGGAAGATCCCCTGGAGAAAGAAATGGCAACCCACTCTAGTATTCTTGCCTGGAGAATCCCATGGACAGAGGAGCCCGGCAGACTACAGTTCATCACAAGAGTCGGACACGATTTGTGACTAAACCACCACCACATAAAATCATTATTTTGTTTTAATTTATCTTGAAGTGACTGCTGAAAATAACAGCAAAGATCAAAAATCCAAATTGAGTTAGTTATGATGCAGATAGAAATCATTTAGAAATCACTCAATTTGAATCCCTTAGTTCATTTACTGGAAACATTTATCTATCTCTTTCTATTTATCCTGGGTAAAGATGAATATGATGGGATGTTTGTCCCCAAGAAGTTTACCACATTTTAAGAAGACAAATATGCAAGCATAACATTATAATCCAATGTGCTAAAGTATAATGTAAATACAAGTATGAATGGGAGTGCAGAGAAGTAAGTGATTAGCAGATATAGAAGATTATCTCTTTTTTTTGAAGGAAAGGAAATGTATTAATAGATTAATGTATTTATCAGATTCCAAATAAAACTGAAGAAATGAAAGGGTTCCTTTTTTATTTTTTGAAAAAATTGTATTGGAGTATAGCTGCTTTACAGTGAAAAAGGAAAGGATCTTAATTTGATTTACTGTCCAATTCAACTATAATGTTACATTTTGATTATAATGGTTTAATTAAAAGAGAAAGTTACAGAACATCTACCTAGATAAGTGCAACTCAGTAATTCCTGCATATTCATATTGAGATTTCTCTCAGTTCTTACCTGACTTCATTTAGCCTTTGGTGTTCTTGCCACCACACTTGCTTGTGTTGCTTTATTAGTGTTTGTTCTTTAGATAACTTTGAAGTCTGCACTGTTTTTCTGATCTAGATTCAGAGGAACGAAAGAGAAGCAATTCTGATGTTTTTAAAGTGTTTCCAAAATAAAAATGTTTAATTTTTATTTTCTAAGTTAAATACTTTCTCTTTTTCAATCCTATTCATGCATTTTCTGACACTAGCATCTTTCTAAAGAAAGGTATTTTCCTTTCTTTAGAAAGGAAAAAATCTATTTCCCACACATACAATAAATAATACCTTATTCATCCAACTCAAGGAAAATTTGCATGAATATTCTATATGTTTTCTTGCCTTTTTACACATCTTCCCTGCCAAGCATCATAATATCATTATTCTTATTTTACAGATGAGGACTCTGAAGTTCAGATAAGTTAAAAAAATTTGGTCAAGACCATCAAGGTCGTAAATATCAGAATCACATAGAACCTTGGTGTTCGGATTGGTTTTATGTAATCCTTCAGCACAGGATGGGAAAAAAACCATTGGATAAGTTATTAGGAGGACTGGCCTTAGTTTCAGCATCTACTAGAAATATGACCTTGAATTGCATGTACAATTTTAATCTTTTGACTCCATGACTTTGTAAATAAAGTTTTTAAAACTTCAGGCAAATCTTTATTTGAAGGTATTAAACAAGGAAATAGTGAAAAAGAGCACTGAAACCCAAATTTTCAAATCAATTTAAATTTTTCCAAATTAAAAATGTAGTACATAATTCATGCTTTGGGGTTTCTGCTAATAAGATATGTCAGGCTTGGGTCTGTTTGCCTTAAGATCCATTCTTGGCCAGCTCCCTCATCTGCTCCACATCAGAGAGCAGCCTGTGTTTCTCAGACACCCCTGAAACTGCCTTCCAGCTGGGTTCAGCCAAAGGGAGACACTGGTAGTGGGTGATTGGAGGGAGGGAGGAAAGGCGAGCCAAAGGATTATTCACTCTTCTTTACTCTCAGAGGAGTCTCCACAAGCATCTGCATTTTCTCCATTGCACCAACATTTCCTGACAGTTCTACCCTGGTTCCAGCTATCTCTGGGTAACCTCAGCCTATGGGGTGTGCTACAACCTTGCTGTTGCTAAATTGCCCTCCAACCCAGGCAAGATAATGACTTCCTTCTGCTGTAATCCCTTTATTGGTTCACAGCCCTTTGGCTTCTCAGCTCCATCACCTGCGTAACTATTTCCTGCATTAACAACCCCCCTATTCTAAATCCTTGAGTATTTGTCTGTCTCATGGTTAGACTCTGACTGACACTGAACTTGTGTATTTATATATGCTTAACTTGTGTATTTCATATCAATACTTTTAAATATCTATAAAAGTGCTCATCTCAAATCAGAAACTCAATGAAATATGCATATTTTATATTTTCACTGCTACTAGAATACTCAGTACTCTGAAAGCTTTACGAGATCAATATTGAAGATATAAAAACTTCAGAAGAGAAATTCTAAAAAGACTCTGTATAATGCATGCTATTTCTAGCTGTCATTCACTGATTACTATAACCTTGAGTTTATCTTTCTGCTGTTCTGGTTACTGATTCAAAATTAGGAGTATAAGAAAACAAAATAACCCAAGCATCACTTAAAAAAACACAAAGTCAAATCTTAAGAGTGCTACAATTATAAAATTTTGGAGAAAAGTATATTTAAGTCAGAACAGGTCATTGCAGAAAAACATATAGCCTTCTCTATTTCACTGAAAAAATAAAAGTACATATGTAGTGTTTCTAAATTCAGACACTCTTGTGTTTGCTTGAAGAATGCCTAAAACTCATTCCAACTATTTGCCATCTATAGTCTCTGGAGTTTGTTGCATGAGGCAAAACTTTTAAAATTAGATTTCTTTGACATATTTGGTCCATATTGTAAAAAAATTAAAACACATTGGTGAAAAATGTAGACAGATTTTTATAGCTTAAAAAAATCAATGCTGCTGCCTGTGGACCCAGGGAAAGACCAATTAGATAGACTATAAAAGTCAAAATAAAGCTACTATTTTTCACTAGACACTTCCAATATTTTGCAGAACATCCTGACTTCTTTGTAAATTCACTCACTGACTCTCCTTCTATCCTTAGGCCAAAAACTTTTTTTAAAAAAAGGAAAAGTTTTTAAAAAATGAGAAGATTTAATGTTGTATCTTTATCAATAGAGTAATTTCTAGATGATTCCAATTCAGTTTGCTGAACAACAAGCCATCTGAAGTCAATAATTAAGGTAGATGATTATTTATGCAGAATGCTGATGAATTAAAAATTATAAAAGTAATACATTCATTAAAACATCAGAAAGTAGAGATTTTCTTTGTAGTTTACTGTGATGAGCCAAGATAATAAAACCCTAAATGCTGCTGCTAAGTCACGTCAGTCGTGTCTGACCCATGTGCAACCCCATAGACGGCAGCCCACCAGGCTCCTCTGTCCATGGGATTCTCCAGGCAAGAGTACTGGAGTGGGTTGCCATTTCTGTCTCCCAAAACCCTAAATAGGCATCTAAAAGTCCTATGGGCCAGATGACCCATCTTTAGGTAGAAGCAGCAGTAATTAGTAGACAATTTAAGTGCTGGCTACATATGCCTGTGTCAAAATTCACTGACATGTACACTTTAGATTTGTGTACTTCACTATATGTGAGTGATAACTCAATGAAAACTGTCAAAATTAAAAATTACACTAAGATGTCATACCTCATCTAACATCACATTGGCAAAAATTCAAATGTTCAACAAAACACTATGATGTGAGGCTATGGGAAAACATGCTGTCTCTTACATTGCAAGTGGGAATGCAAAATGATGCAAACTCCCATAGAAGGGAATTTGGAGTTTCACATGGATTTATCCTTTGACCTAGCAATCATACCTATACTAATCTACCTGAAAACTATATTGGCCAAAGTATAAAAAGATAAATAAACTAAGCTATCCACTGCAGCACTGTTTGTAATGAAAAAAGACAAGCACAGAGATTCTGTCAATGTGTTCTTACCAAAACAAATTGAACTTGAATTTCATCAAGTTTCTGCAAATATCTACCAATCACTGGAAATACAAGACATAGGACAATATGTTTAATGACACCACCAGGATATAATCAGCAAAATCCAGACTATAAGAAACTATAAAGGACAAATACTATAATTTCTTCAAAAAATAAATTATAAGAATATAAGAGGATGGAGGAGGAAATCTTACAAAAGTAAATATCAATTATAATATATGGATATTATTTAGATGCTAATTTGAAAAAACGTGAAAAAATTGGAGACAGATTTAACATCAATTATTTGAAATTATCAAGAAATCATTAACATTTCAATAGTAATAGTGTTATAGGGTTTGGGGTTTTATAGCCCTAATCTTTTAAAGATACCTACTGAAATAATTATGGTGAATATTATAATATCTGAGATTTGATTCAAAATAATCTGTTACAGAGGGAAATTGTAGGTGAGAGTACAGCAGAAACAATGGTCAAGAGTTGTTAATAGTCTAATGTGGATAATATCATGTGGCAATTAATAACTCCATTCACTCTAATGTTGCAATTGTCCATATTGTAATGTATTTTACAATTATAATTTTATTCTTGCAATTGTCCATATTGTAATGTTTTTAAAAACAAGAAATAGTAGATGGATTACTTGAGCTAGACAAGAAGAAATATTCATTCTTGCTAAGCAAAGAAATTCAAATAAAAATAATTGTAAATATCTCTTTTGTACTTAAATTGGGAATGAAGAGTTAACATTTAATTTATCAAAAATTGGTCTTGATTTTCTGCCCACCTCTACTCTTTGGCTTCAGGTCTCAGCCTTTGAAAGACTAGATTACTGAATGTGAGCACTGGCGTCTTATCTAGCATACCATAACTTGTGCATGATCAATAACACAGCAATTATATAGGTCACTATCACATCAAATCAGTATAACAATGTCAGCAAAACAAATCAGGGAAGTCTCCTGAATTTATTGTTAGTTAAAAATACTTATTGTTAACTGCTTTTCAAATATAGGTAAGCATTCTAGATGTAAGTTGAAGCAAAAATCTTATGTGCTTTAAATGTTAACATTCTATCATTCAGGTTAAGTATGTTTACATTTAACATTGCCACAGTAAAGTACTGTAGTAACTAACAATGATCATTAAAGTTGTTAATTTCATGTGCAAAAAATAAGCACATACAATTAGTAAAAAAATTTGAGAACTGACTGATAATTAATATAAATATTAAGAGAGAATATGTTAACTATTTAACACTAAGAAGAATAAAATATAATTTTTTAGCCAACGTATTTTACAAAAAGTTAAATAATAATATAAGAAAGGATAACAGAGACAGTATTATCATAATTCTAGCTGGTGTAGGTTGTTTGATATATTAACATTCATAACATTAAACAAAATAAATCTTGAGAATTATTTTTAATTTTCCATTATCTAACTCCATCTAGGCCATGAGTCTTTCAAGAAAAAGTCCTGTTTGGGAATTCTTCACATCTTAGAAGAAGAAATTAAAGGCAAAATGTCAACTTGAAATCTCTGAATTAAATGAGAAAGGAAGGATCCAAAAATCATGAAAACAACATTCCCAATACATCTTCCTTATAAAATAAAAAAAAAGTGAAATTTGTAGAAAGGAAAGAAGACTGTTAGAAAATGATGAGGTATCCAGGACACATTTTGTTCTCACTGACCAAAATTCAAAACAATAGACTTTACAAAAATGCTTTAAATGGATAATTCTTTATTATTATGAATCTATGGATACCAAAAATGAAAGCAAAAAAAGCTTGCCAAAATGATTGCTACAGAAATTTTCAGTACTGAACCATATTTGGTAGTTTAAAGCAAGAGATTTCTTTGAGATTTGCCAAGCTATGAATCCCGGATAACAAGTTTTTTCTAGAAAATATGTAACTAAAAAGCGTCTTCATAAATTGTATTCTGTGAACAAAAAGGTACTTGATGTTATTTAAAATATTGGTTGTGGATGGTTATTTGTTTAACCTCACAAATGAATAACACAATAACCAGAGAAGCAGCCTAGTTAGCTGACAGTGCTAGGAAATTATTATCCCTGTACTACTGCCAAACTTTAAAAATCACCTTAATAATTTAAAAATGTTTATTCTTAAAAAAAATAAAAAATAAAAATGTTTATTCTTTGATAGCAATTCTATCCTCAAAGAGAAATTCACTTTGACCAAATATTGATTTTTAACATTCAGTGATTCCCCATTCAAATATGGGGAATCTTCCAAAATATGGGGAATCATCCAAAATATGTATCTGGTTTTACACAGACATTCTCCAAGCAGATGGTCAGCACCCCTAACCCTTGCAATGCTCAAGAGTAACTGTACATCTTCCAATACTGAAGAGGGCATAGATAAAATGTTTGTGGTGACATATTTGTTACAACAGTACTTTGGGAGAGAACTAATAAACATTCATACTTTTTGGCCCAGACATCCCAGTCATGGAAATTTATCCACATAAGGTGTCTATGCATAAAGATATTTATGGAAATATGATTTTCAATATCAAAAACTGGATACAAGCTAAATATCCAATAATTGGGATGTGATAAAGTAAGCATCTTTTTCTTCTTGGAGTAGTTCACTCCTGTTTTGTTGGCTAATTCTTATTGTCCTTGGGATCCCAATTCAATGTCACTTCCTTAGAAAAGCCTTCCTTTCCACCCAATTAGTATCAAGTTCTGATATCATACATCAGACATTTTTTTGTTTGTTTGTTTTTTGGGGGGGTGAATTTAGTTTATACTTAGTATGGGCTTCCTAGTGACACTAGTGGTAAAGAATCCTCCTGCCAGTGCAGGAGACTTAAGAGACCCAGGTTCGATCTGCTGGTCTGGAAGGTCCTCTGGAGGAGGGCATGGCAACGCACTCCAGTATTCTAGCCGGGAGAATCCCATGGACAGAGGAACCTGGCAGGCTATAGTCCGTAGGATCATAAAGTGTCAGACATGACTGAAGCAACTTAGCATATATGCAGGCACATTCTTAGTACTACTAATTTCATTTCAGGGCTTATTTGATAAATACTAGCTTCTATTCTTCCTCTCTCCTGAAAATATTACACTCCATGAGGGTAGGTGTTGTATTATGCTCACCACTGTACATTCAAGGCACACAGTAAATATTTATTATATGTATAAGTACATACAATGGTATATATACAATGGATTAGCACAGAAGTCAGAAATATGAAAATGGCTTATTAGGATGACAGTTATATAAGAGATTTTCCCATAAATTCTCTTTGAATGTCCTGATAACATTAAATCGTTATAAAGTTGTATCTGAAACAGATAATGCCCAACATTTTAAGTGGTCTCCTTAGTTTGAGGGGACATAGCTCATGAATATATGGTAATTTCTCCAGAATAGGGTAACAAATGCGCCTGAAATCATGACAGTTGCCTTTTTAAAAAGATATTAACAATAAAAAGCAATGCAAAGCTAATATAGCACAAAATATTAAATACACACAAAAGTTTGTAAATTGCTTGGTGTGTTGCTTCGCCCACCCAAATTTTTGGATGCAACCAAGCAATGGAAATGCTACTTATAAAGTATTCTATTATTTGAATAAGAGGGAAATATATTGCATGAGTAATCCTAAACTCATCCATGGTCCTAAAATATTGTGCACAATCACTTGGAATATTAACCTCTTTCAAATCTAGCTGAGGCTCACCTTTTCTTAGATCAAGGCAAAAAGAGAATTCTAGAAAAGAGACACCTGGGGGCATATTTTGTGCTGCAGAAGGAGCTGTAAATTAGATGATAAGCCATGGCTACCACTTATTAGCATTTTTAATTTTTTTAGACTATGTTAGAAATTGTTGAAAGCTAATGAAATATCTATCTTTCTAAAAATAAAGTTGAATTCAGGCTTCATGGGATTGCTACAAACATTAAATGAGTCATGCATGTAAACTACACAGCACAATGTCTGAGAGTATTCAATAAATGTTCCCATTCACTATTACCAATAGTTGGAAGGTTCTAAAAACTACTTAGAATGTTATTTATTTTCACATTTCATTGTAAATATCATTTTACTTCCTAGCAATTCAATTTTCCAAAACTATTAATAGAAAACACACATACACGACTCTAACCTTTAGCTCTGTAGAGGCAGAAGCTAACTTTTTTGCTTCAGTTAATGCACGCAATTGTTGGTAGTCTACTGGTTTATACTTGGTGCTTCTGATTTCATTTTTCATATGAAATATCAGATTATCTGTTTTTCATCAAAAACAGAAAATGACAAAGAAACAGGGTTATGTTATTCGAAGTCAAAATAGAGTTTTGGCAACATGTTGACTACTAGTCTTATTTTTAAACATTTTAAGCAAATATAAGAAGCAAATATAAGCAGAATATAAGCAGAATAAGCAAATATAAGAAGAAATATAATATTCATAGTATATTTGAAATTCTATATCTAGAAATTTAAAAAATATTACCACTATATTCCTTGAACAAAATTACTTCTAAAAGAACATAAAAGGAATACTTTCATTTGTTAATATATTGAGAATTTTAGAAAATTATATTGTCAAGATAGAAAGTGTGATCATTCTTTTTATTTAAAATGTGTTAGTCATTAACTATAAGTATTTAAGTATCATGTTCATATGAATCAAATTAAGTAAATATAACTTTTAAAGTCATAGTTGCATTTTTAACCTAGAAAAATTGATTCAATTAAATACAAAAGAGGTTGAAACTGATAGCTAAGAAATTTAATAGGCCAGATAAGATAAAATTGACATAAAATGTGTGGGCAGGCATTCTCCATCCAACTATACAAAATGTCCTTGTTTAGCTTGATATTAACTGTTTTGATAAAATAAAATATAAGTAGAGGATAGTCAAGGCTATGGTTTTTCCAATAGTCACGTATGGGTGTGAGAGTTGGACTGTGAAGAAAGCTGAGTGCCAAAGAATTGATGCTTTTGAAGTGTGGTGTTGGAGAAGATTCTTGAGAGTCCCTTGGACTACAAGGAGATCCAACTAGTCCATCCTAAAGGAGATCAGTCCTGGGTGTTCATTGGAAGGTCTGTTGTTGAAGCTGAAACTCCAATACTTTGGCCACCTGATGCAAAGAGTTGACTCACTTGAAAAAACCCTGATGCTGGGAAAGATTGAAGGTGGGAGGAGAAGGGGATGACAGAGGTTGAGGTGGTTGGAAGGTATCACCGACTCAGTGGACATGAGTTTGAGTAAACTCCGGGAGTTGGTGATGGACAGGAGGCCTGGCGTTCTGTGGTTCATGGGGTCGCAAAGAGTCAGACATGGCTGAGTGACTGAACTGAACTGAACTGAACCCCAAGGCCAAGAAACATGAAGTATAAAAATTTGAGTAATTCAAGCATCATTACCTCAATGATGTGAAAAATTCAGCTGTGCAATGTAAAGCAACTAAGATTTATTAAGTATATCACGGGTCACATGACAGTAAGAAGGCTCCAAGTGAGACTTAAGGCCAAGCACAGTGAAGGAAAGAATGGTTGGTCTGATTATTGTGAAGAAACCGAAGAAATTTTCACTATGTCCAAAAAAATGAACCTTCCATTATTAAAATTTTGAAGATCAACATTCCAGTTTTATATCACCCATAATCTACCATAAACCATAAAATAAGCTTAGAAGTAGGAAAAATACCTGAGCTATCATTTTTCTGAATCGTCATGAATAGTTGGTCTGTTTTATTCATGTTTTCCATACCTGTCAAGGAAACAAAAGATAGCTAAAATTTTACAATGTTATTTTAAAACCTGTTTTAAAGCAATGTTCACTGTAGTGATTGTTGAAATCAAGTTCCAGGACTGGGTGCCATAACTCTTCGTATTTTATTAAAATTTGTTTCTCTTTGCTCCTAGAAGCCTCCTCCCATTAGTTTTTTCCTCTTTGTGCTTTTCCTGGTCTTGGTTTTTCTTCTTCCAATCTCTTACCTCTCTCAGATTGTCCCAGAGACTGGTAAATATTTCATGATTTAAAAATTGTGTATGTTTTATCTTGAGTTCTCAGGAGGAAAGCAAGCACATAAATTACAAAATAAAGCAGCTAGACAAATTACTTACTACTTCTCTTCAGCAACATGGGGATACGTCATCCACTTCTAGAGAGCACTTGATATTTAGCTGTCACCTCCTCCAGGGTTGGACTCAGCTGCAGACAAAGGCCTCACCAAGAGATACACCATTCCTGGAGCAACCCATACCCAAAGTCAGAGTGAGGCAAGGAGGTAAGGCAAGCCCAACAGTTTGGGCTTAATGCAGGTCACTCTGATGGGTAATATTTGCTCCAGGGTCCTCTTTGGGGTTGACCCAGACTTTGTTGAACCTGCATGAAAAGTGACTTTTTCTTTTGCCCAAGCTTGCTTCCTCCTTTCTTTCACAGGTATGCATCCCTGATAAATATCTAGCACCCCAAACTCTGTTTCAGCATCTCCTTCCTAAGAACCCAACCTGCAATAGCACCGAACGGAACCAACATCTTTTTATGGTACATCCAGGGCAAGATACTAGTCAAGTTGTTCCTCAAAAGACAGTACACATTTTTTCATACATTTTTGTTCACTATCTACTAGGTTGAATTACCCATGTCTAGTGGTCTTTGCAGTAATGTAAATCTTCTTAAATGGAAGAGAAATTAGCAAAAATCCATATTTTCAGAGACTCTGCTAAGTTACCAAGAATCATGATGATTGCTCAACAGTTTTAGGGGTAAGCCTCAATGTGTAATTTCTGTAGGGTCTCTGTTAAAGAATTCTTTTTTTAAGTCTTTCATAAATTGACAACCCTCCTTACTGACTGGTTTTTACTCACACACATATCCTATCAATTAAGAGTCTTCTTTGTTCTAGAAGATTTTGCACATCCAATCTATCTGCATGGTCTCAGGCACCCATCACCTGGATAAGAGCAGCATTCCACTTTGTACCCTTACAGTGCATCCTCCACACAGCAGCCCAAGTAACCTTTGAAAAGCTCTAATCT
Organism: Cervus canadensis; assembly: GCF_019320065.1. NCBI lineage: Eukaryota > Metazoa > Chordata > Mammalia > Artiodactyla > Cervidae > Cervus > Cervus canadensis. The sequence continues at coordinate 38,677,413 of NC_057400.1, forward strand.
GACCTTGCTTGAACCCCTTCAATGGTACCTATACCCTTTGAAATAGAATCCCAACTTATTTAAATGATCTATAAGGTCCTGCATAATCTTGCCCTTGGTCATCTCTCTACCCACATTTCAATCACACCAGTCATTCTGTTTCTCAGACCTACCAAGTTCATTCTGCTTCAAGGTCATCCCACTTGTGGTTCTGTCTTAAAGACATTTCCTTCTTTTTGCCTGGTTGGTTCCTTCTCAAACTTCAGCTTGACCAACATGTTACCTCTTCAGAGATATCTTACCAGACTTTTCCATCTAAATAAGGAAGGACCCTTCTTTCTCTCTCATTCAATTCTCTTCGTTTCCAGGATAATTTGCATTAGTCTTCACATTTTCATGCTTACTGATCTGATATCTGTCTCCCTCCATGCTTGTCTTATTTCTGATTGCATCCTCAGTCCCTGGCACAAGAGTAGTAAGTGCTCAATAACTATTATTTGAGGAAATGAATAAAAGGTAGCTGGTGGTAGCTAGATATCTTCTAGCTCCTCAAAAGAACTGAAACAACAGTTCCTAAATTCACACTATAGCCTCAGTCTCCTAATAATAACTTTGCAATTTTTAAAAAGGTGCTTGATGTATAGCCAACAGAGAAGAATGACAAGCTTAAATACCCTCAGGGCCATCCAGTTAGTTAAATGAGAGAAGTGGGAAGATATACAACCATAGGGAGTGCAGAAAACATGGAAAATTGAAAAGTATTCCATGCCCAAAGATAATCAAATATGCATTTTTTTTTTCTTTTTCTAAAAACAAGTACTAGACAAATAAAGCAAACTCCAAAACAAATTTGTTCTTTTATTCAGCAGCCAGTTCCTGAGCTCTGGTCTACTCCTTTTCACATCTAGTTTTCATTTCATTCTCCCATGCATAACCAAACAGTCTAAGTTTGCATCTCCATCCAAGAAAGACTTCACCAGTTCCCTGACTGGTTTTAGTTTTCCCTCCTTGGGGAGTCAAGCACTCCCCAAAGATTTAGGATTGATTTCCTTGGGATTAAGATTATAAGATTGAGGCTCTAAAATAAGATGGGGTTTTGCAGATTTCATTTCGGTTACCTTGCATGCATACTCAGTCGCTTTAGTCATGTCTGACTCTTTGCAGCCCTATGGACTGTAGCCCACCAGGCTCCTCTGTCCATGGGATTCTCCAGGCAAGAATATTGGAGTGGGTCATGCCCTTCTCCAGTTCAGTTACGTTGGTCTGCCCCTATTTAATTTGTTCCTCCTGGTTTTCAGAGGAACAGCATGAAAGCCACACCATGTTTCTCACCATTTCTACATAAGGAAGCAGAATTTGCCACCCCAAAATATGTCTCCTTAGAATAGTATTTTAAACTGGTCATTTTCTAGGAAACAGCAGACACGGAAAACACTCTAGGGGCTCACATTAAAGTTTTTTAATGATATGACCACTTGGCTGCTATATTCGTTCTTTCACTTGGAACAGAAGGTATCATTAATCATATAGAGGCTTTAACAAAATTTATGTAGCAGCTTAAAATAATAATAATCGGGCCAATAGCTTGCTCAAGTTGGAAGTCTCTGCGACTAAATTGGGGTTCTATAGAATTCAATGCATGACCCTCAAGAGCCTGACTGCTTCCCAGTGGGAAATTTGAACTATAATACCCACTGAGTTAATGAGTTCTGGCTTTTTATACATGAAGTGTCTTCTGATGTAACTCGTCTTAACACACATATGTGAAGAATCAAATTTCTGCTCTGAATGATCCTCTTCCTAGTTTAGGGAAAATACTAGGAAAATAGTTTGGTCTAGGAAAATCTTGTCTTAAATCTTTACTAATGGCATTGTTACTCCAACAATTTTGATTACAATTTGTGTGATTATGCCATATCCACTTTACGCTTACTAGTGAATATGTGAAAAATTCAAAATGGCAACTTCAGCCCATAGTTAAAATGCTTTGGGTTGACTAATGGCTACTTGAATTTTCCATGTTAAATAATTTAAGAACACTTAGTTTTAGATATTATTCCATGTTCACATTATGTGACATTTTAGAAATTGCTTATAGTGTTGTCAAAATGTTGTCTCTTAGATCTACCTGATTACTGAAAATATTTTAAAATAATATACTTTTATGAGAAATTTACTATTCTGTAGGAAGAACATTTTGATATATAATATAATGATAGCCTTGTAGTTGCTAGAGGGCTGAAAAAAAACATTTTAATATAATGTTAATTTTATCAGATATGATACAGAATCTAAACTTAAAAAAAAAATTCACAACTTCAACTAGTCTCTACAGGGTAAGTGAACAATCAGGACATCTCTAGAGGTGAGAACAAAATAGCCAAGAGACCATTTGTACAATAAGGCAATCTTCTACAGTGTTATTTGTATTTGTGTTCTGTGACAGGGATTGAACCTGGGCCCCCTGCATTGAGTGCCATCTTAGCTACTGGACCACCAGGAAGGCCCCATATTCTCTTTTAAATTCTAAGCAGAATGGCACACATTACTTCTATAGTGAAACATTATATTTTGTAGTTGGTATAAGATAAAATTATTGTCCTGGAAAAACTAATGGAAACAAAGGGTAAATTATGAGAGCTAATAAAAATGATTACATAAAGTACTCAGTTACATTATAAATATCTCAAAATTAGACACAATGGGAAAAGATCTCATTCAAAACAGTAACCAGGAGAAGGACTTCCCTGGTGGTTCAGTGGTTCAGACTTCACCTTTCAATGCAAGGGTAAGGGTTAGTTAGATCCCTGATCAAGGAGCTAAGATCCCACATGCCTTGCCACCAAAGACCAAAACATAAAACAGAAACAATATTGTAACAAATTCAATAAAGACTATTGCAATGTTTCATTTTAAAAAATATTAAGCAGGAACAAATAGTTTTTTCACTGTATTGGGGGAAATGCTACTGCAGTTTTCACATTTTACCAGTTTAAAAAGAAACAATTTCATGACACCAAGGAACCTTTAAAATGTGGACTTGTATATAGCAATATAGGTTTTCACTCTGATACTGAATTGAATTATTTCTTACTAACTTTTTTTTATTAAAAGACAAGATATATTAAGTACATTTGTAGAATTTCACAAAGCTTGAAAACATTAGCATTAAAATATTTACAAGGTTGTATTTCAATTCTCTGTAAGGTGTTAGCCGCTCAGTCATGTCTGACTCTTTGTGACCTGATGGACTATAGCCTGCAAGGCTCCTCTGTCCATGGGAGAGGCAAGAACACTAGATTCTCCAGGCAAGAATACTAGAGTGGGTAGCCATTCCCTTCTCCAGGGGATCTTCCCAACCCAGGGATCGAACCCAGGTCTCCTGCATTGCAGGCAGACTCTTTACCATCTGAGTCAGCAGGGGAGCCTTAATTCTCTATAGGGAATAAATGCATATATTAAGCTTTTATTTTTTTAATTATAAAAATATTGGTTAAATAGCATCAAACTGTATAGAAAACTATAGGGTAAATAGTTTCCAGCACTTGTATTTAGCCCTAATAGTCATTTTTAATGTTTTGTTTTATAGTCTTTGAAAGACTTTTTTATGCATATAGAAGTACACATCCAGTTTTATACAAATGCAAGCATGACATATTTACAATTCAAAAGTTGCTTTTGTTTTTTCCTTCTTCTTCTTTTTTTTTAACTACACCACATGGTTTGTGGGATCTTAGTTTCCTGACCAGGAATTGAACTTGGGCCCTTGGCAGTGAGAGCACAGATTTCTAACCACTGGATTGACAGGGAATTCCTACAAGTTGCTTTTCATTTAATAACTTGATTATCTTTCTATATCACATTATTTATGTGTCCATGTTTCTATATATACTTATCTTTAATGGCTATTAAATGATATACAGGTATGTCATATATATGTTACTATCACCATCATTATTAATATATATATATATAATTTAACTAGTACAAGAATCCATGAAAGAAAATTTCAAAAAAATTCTGCCCTTTTACTGTAAAACCAGATCTATAATCAACAAAAATCTATAAAAATCTCTGCCCTTTTCATAATTCTTATAAATTTGCTTATGAAGCAAATTCTATATGTAGTCAACCTTTAAGAATTTTGCTATTTTTAAGTCTCTAATAGCTCAAAAAGGAGAGCTTAAATCAACCTCGTTAATGAAAAGGATTCACATGCAAACCTAATTATCTCAAATGCTTTTCCAGTAAAAGCCTGGGGAGCAGAGTCAAGCAGAAAAAAAGTGTTAACTAAGGCAAGAAACCTAGAAATTTCTGAGGAACTTCAGATATCCACAGACAGTGGAGAAAACTTTAGTGGAGCCACTCATGCCCTTACTTCTGCTACATCCTTAGAGTATTTCAATCATTTTAAAAGCTGGGAGAAAAAATGTATAAGCACCTAGTTTGAAGCAGCACAAAGCTGGAAAAAAGAGAGGGGCAAATTTGGGGGGGGGGATTTCCAGACACTGAGGTGGAGGGGGGTTAAATGAATTCATACAGCTTATATCGATAGTCTCAGAAATCTGACCAGAGTCATGACTGGCATTTTCAAGTTTAGGCCAAACAACTGGGGAAATTAAGTAATTATTTATGAAGAAATACTATTTCATCCCTGTTTTATTCCCATAAAAGATAACACTGATCTTCTGCTATGAAAAAACTCACCACCTGTCCTGCTTACTTGACTTGCCACTTTGGACCTGCTTAACCTGAAGACTTTGTTACCTTTCTTCTGACACAATTTGGTAATCTACTTTCTTGTCCTGCATACCTGGACTTGAAGTGAGAGGCTTGTCTGGTCCTTCCTTGCCCTCTTTACTCCTAACCCCTTCATCAGTAGAGGGGTATTATATAATTCACTCCCTGAAAATCATCTGTATAGATTTTTGCAATATTCTTTCATCTGTTCTCCTAGCCCCGGCTACTATCACACAAGTGCCTGAATGAGTGATGTCTCAAAAACCCAAGTATTTCTGTTTTCCCATTGCTTTCCAGACAAAGGTTCCAACTCTGCATAGTTGACAAGGACCTCTTCCTTGACAAGGATACAACTCTTGCCTACTTAGCCCCTGTTTTAGCCATCACCCCATACACAATCTATACTCCAGCCTTCCCAAACCATTTCCAGATCCCTGAACACATACATGCACACAGATCCCTGAACACACACAAAATGCCTCCCAGAGATTTTCACATTCTAGTCCACAAAAACCTGTGAATATGTTACGTTATACAGCAAAGGAGAATTAAGTGCAGCTAATCAGCTGATTTTACCTATGGAGTATACCTGGAATTACACAAGTGAGCCCAATACAATCACTAGGATTCCTAGAAAGAGGAAGGCAGGAGAGTCATAGGGAAGGAGATGTGACGACAGAAGCATAGGTCAAAGAGAAGATTTGAAGATGCTACCCTGCTTACTTTGAAGATGGAGAAATGGGACCATGAGCCAAGGAATGTAGGGCTATCACTAGAAGCTATGAAAGGCAAGGAAATATATTCAAATCTCCATAGAGCCTCCCAGAAGGCACATAAACCTACTGAAACCTGATTTCAACCCAGTGAGACTTTTTATGAACATCTGACAGACTTGTAAGAGAAATTTGTGTTAAGCTACTAATTTGTTATTTGTAATTTGTTATTTAGCAGTGGTAAACTGACAATTCTGTTTAACACCTTCTGGCCTATGAAGGAAGGCCTTTCCTTTGTTGACCAATACCTTATTTTTTAGTCTCATTTTAAGCATCCCACTGGAGCTTTTCCTGATCCAGATTATGCTTGTTTTTCTTTCTTGTGCTACTATTACTGTACTTTGTATACCTCCATACTGATGCATTTATTCATTTCTTCAATGTTTATTGAACATCTATCATATACTAATAAGGGGCTTCCCAGGTGGCTCAGTGGTAAAGAATCCACCTGTCCATGATGGAGATGTGGGTTCAATCCCGAGGTCAGGAAGATCCCCTGGAGGAGGAAATGGTAACCCACTTCAATATTCTTGCCTGGGAAATCCCATGGACAGAGGAGACTGGTGGGATACAGTCCATGGATCCCAAAGAGTTGGACACATCTAAGTGACTAATCAACAACAACGATCATATACTAATTAAGGGATATAGATTTATTCAGGCTCTGCAAAGACCTACCCCGGCCATCTCATCTGAAGTAGCCCCCTCCACCCTCAATCACTGCTTATCCCCTCGATCTAATGCTTTTCCTTCATAGTACTTCTCACTATATGGCATTATACTATGTATTTATCTATTTACTTATTTATTAATACTTATTGCAACTTCTGCAACTAGGATGTATGCTCCATGAAAGCTAGGCCTTTGACTGATCATCCCAGTCTCTCTAGTGTCTAAAACAGTGCCTGACATAATAGACACTCAGTATACATTTGCTGAAAAAGCATTGACTGATTATATTAGAGATCACAGTTCCATTCCTAAAGCCTGGGAGGCAAACACATACTTTTCACCTCCTCTTCTCCATTTTCTAAAAATCTAAGCTCACCTGTATGAGGTGAAAATTATTATAAAGGACAAACTCCAAATGAAAATGGGCAGTGGAGGGAAGTGCATGTCAAGAAGTAAGGAAAGATAAACACTCCCACATTATCCTGGTGAGCACTGACTGTAAATTCTTGTTAACTACAATTGAAGGTGCCTCTTGACCAGGTACTCAGCTGCCAGACACTGCACACAAACCCCCAATGTACAGAAACCAGGACAATGTATCTGTTTACTAGTAATTTAAAGATGTCTATACTATTTTACTTTTCCAAGACCTTGAGGGTAAGGACATACTTTGCATAGTAGACATAGATTATCTGGTCTTTCTTATCTCCAACATATACTGAGTGAAAAAATCAAGTTGCACTATGATGCATATTATATGATACCATTAAATAAACATGCACAGACACAAAGAATTCTATGTATCTCTCTATTTCTCCAAACCAAAAAAAAAAAAGCCTACAGGTTATACAAATAGATCAAGCTGAAGAGGATACTGCAACTGGAGTTTTAGTTTCAAAGGGAACTTTAGCTTTATCTATAATAAAATCTTGGCTAAAATAGTAAGGGCTTCCCTGATAGCTCAGTTGGTAAAGAATCCGCCTGCCATGCAGGGGACCCCAGTTTGATTCCTGGGTCAGGAAGATCTGCTGGAGAAAGGATAGGCTACCCACTCCAGTATTCTTGGGCTTCCCTTGTGGCTTAGGTGGTAAAGAATCTGCCTGCAAAGTGGGAGACCTGGGTTCGATCCCTGGGTTGTGAAGATCCCCTGGAGAAGAGAAAGGCTACTCACTCCAGTATTCTGGCCTGGAGAATTCCATGGACTGTATAGTCCATGGGGTCACAAAGAGTTGGACACAACTGAGCGACTTTCACTTTCACTTTTCACAGGCTAAAATACTGGCTTTTTTTTTGTTGTTGTTGTTACAAAGAGAATGTATATATGTATATTTGTATAATTAAAAGTAATAAATACTACCACAAGAAGTCTTTTTCCTAAATAATTATATTACCTATTATAGAATTAATACAATTATATTCAAGTTTATACATGATTACCCAAGTGGGTTCTGGTACTGAATGCCCCGTATACCAAACATACCCATCTTCGAGCCTGCCAAACTGGGACTAGTTCTGAGCAGCTTGACCCTACCAGGTTGCAACAACCCTGTGAAATCTTTGAAATGTCAGTTAGCTTCATCTTTAATTTTGAATATAATTAAATAATTTTTGTACAAACTTGTTGTGCCTTGTACAAGAAATTTCTTCTGACATCTTTAACTAGATGAAACACAGTACTTTTACTCTTGACTAATGATCACAAATGCATTGCTCCTTCTGCTGATTATAAGAGAAGTGTCAATGTCAAGGTTACAAGGAAGTTTACAGATTTCAACAATTAAATGGAATTTTGATATGCTTTTCACAATTACTGCTGAGGAAATGTTAACATCTGATGTATAAAACTGTGGCAGACAGCTGGTTGACAGTATCCATTCTTCTCATTTTCCATACTAGAAGTATCCAATGTTGTTCAGAGTTAAAACATTGGCCTTCCTTGATACCCCTGAGGATCCAAGTGACCATGGGACACAGTTCCAGTCAATGAGATGTAAGCTGGGAATCTGGGGACAAGATTTGCCTTTTCATATGGGTACTGCCCCTTCTTCACATCCTTCCTCTTTCATTCTTTCCTGGAATGTGGATGTGAAACTAGGTGTAGGGAGACCATCAAGATACACACTAACTATTGTAGAGAATAAAGCCAAAGGGAACCTGAGATCCTAATGACATCAAGTACTGCTGCAACAGCTGAGGACTGCTTTTCTCTGGACTTGTTATGAGAAGAATAAATTCCCAAGCTTCTGCCACCAGGTTCAATAACTTTCAGCCAAACACAATTCTGAGCTGATATAGGCTGGGATGATATGAAGCATCCATGTGACTTTGATGCCTCACCATATAAAGCAGTGCAAAAAATGTTTCTAGAAAATTACCCACCAATATAGGCATAGGATAAAAGATACTGCAGTCGTTGCTCTTCAACAGTAGCATGAGAAAATTACAGCTAGCAAAATTTCCTATTTTAAAACTCCAGTAGAGTTTTATTTGTAATTTCAACATAGTTCAATGAGACTACAGGTAAAAAGATGTGTAGGTGGTTCTGGAAGGGGAAAGATAAAAATCCTTGGAAACTTAATTCCACTATCAAAAAGTAAAACAGAAGAATGTATCTGTGGGGTTTCAATACTTCTGAATAAATCGCTTTTGCACAAAGAATCAATTATGTCAGGAATTTTCCTTTTAAATGCTACACAAAAGTGTTGGAGGTTTTTTAGTTTTTAAAGAAAAATAGCAATCTACCACTCTTTAACAACAAAGACTCTAAAATGCTGTTAAATGACAGTATCTGGAACATGATCATACTAATACATTTTGAATGAATGAAATCATAATAAGTAAGAAATATTAACTCATTCTTCTGTTATTGCTAGTTAAAGAAAAGATATCCAGACTAAGATGTGAAGAAACAAAGAGAAAGATTAAAGGCAGTATGGTAAAGTTTAGAGAGAGTAAGAAAAAAGAAAATCTGAGGGAAGAAAATTATGTTTACTTCCTCTTTCCCCTTTCCAGTTCTCTCAAATTTGGGTCAACAAACAAAACAAAAAACATCTTCCCTCCCTAGAAAAGCAAACTCATATTTTAGTTCAGCTGCACTGAAGTGGTTACAAGTTTTACTGCAGAGGAAGCAGGGCACTGATTTTGAACCATCAAAGGTGGGCACTAAGGTAGATCTGGTTGAGATTTTCAGTGATAGGAGAGCACCTAACTCGGGCTGAGCAGCTTACTCTGAAGAAAACGGAGGGAACTGCTGATGTGGGAAGAGGGGCTGGAAGGGGAGAGTATAGTGAGAGATGCCAAATAGCCTTTTCCAGTTTCAATTTATGTTTCAACCTAGTCCTTCACACAGAAAAGGAAAGGAAAATTCTCTACTATTCTTTATTTCATGTTCTCTTTCCACGGGGACCTGTATTCTCTGAACAATGATTAGAAAGTCCTTATATGAAAAATCTCAGAAATATCCTATGAAAGCTAGAGAGGTAAAAAATAAATCAAAACAAAAAACATTTCTTTCCCTCAGAGAAAGAGGGAAGGAAGAGTTCCCTTTTTGCCTGCAGGGTCAGAGGAGGGAGGGGCTGAGAGAAACAAATAATCCTGTGACACAAGGACAAATAATAAGAATTTGCTTGTACAGGATTTTCCCCTTGACTTTAAAAGTACTACCTAAATATGTTGGTTCAAAATATAACAATCAATAATATATGAAAGAGTAACTAACAAATGACTACTATCTATCAGTGGCAATCAAAAATATGAGACATCTAAGATATCCATGCAGTAGGAGATTTTTAAAAAGAGAATCCTAAAGAAAACATATTAGGCCAACAAAATAGGTTTGTTTAAAATATAATTGAAGTCAATTTCCGTGTCTTCAAAACTAAGGTATACCTTAACTCCAGAGTAGTGTCGAGCTTTGGAGTAAGGCTAAGGAAGATTAAATTCCAACTCCACTACTCCCATATTGTGGGACTCTCAGCAAATTATTTAAACAGTAGAAACGATGTAATATTGTAAGGATGTCAGCTCCTCCAAACTGATTTATACAATCCCAGCTGAAATCCTAGATTTTTTGTGTGTATATGAGTTTGGCAAGCTGATTTAATAACATGTATAGAACTTCAAAAACAAATAGCCAAGGGAATCTTGGAGAACAAAGCTGGACAAAGCTGGGGAATTTACAGCACCATATAATAATATTCACTATGAAGTTGCAGTAATTAAGACAGTGTATTATTGGGAAAAGGATGGATAAGTAGAGCAATGAACAGCAAGTAGAGAGTCAAGAAACAGATCCACACATAAATGGTCACCTGATTTATGGAAGAGGTGAGTCACACTGCTGTGCTGTATGCAAAAAAGAGTCTTTAATAAATAGTCCTGTGTCAATTGGTTGTCCATATGGAAAAAATGAATCTTGACCCCATACCTCCCAACATTCACAAAAATCAATTCCAGATGTGTTAAAGATCTACAAGCAATAGATAGAAAATCAGGCTTTTAGAAGGACACATAGGCGAACATACTCATGACCTTGGAGTTGGCAAAGATTTTTTAAACAGTTCACCAAAAATGCTAATCATAAATGGAAAATGTATTAAGTTGGGAAATACTAAAATTAAGAACTTCTGTTCATCCAAATACACCACTCAGGGAGTTAAAAAACAACCCAAAGAGTAGGAAAATTTATTTGCAATACATATATTCAACAAAGATTGGAGTCCAGAATACATATATATTTTTAAAACACATAGAAGTAAATAAGGAAAAGGCAGACTTCACGATAGAAACTGGGGCAGAAGCCGTGAATAGCTACTCCCGAAAAACAAAACAAAACAAAACACAGAAGCTGATAACCAAAAGGCCAATAAATATTTTAAAGAGCTGAACTTCATTCATTAGGAAAATCCAATTTAAAATCAAATTGCACTACCTCTATAAACACACTAGGGTGGCTAAAATGAAAAAGGCAGACAATACCAAATGCTGGTAAGAAGCTAGAACAACCAGAAAATTCATACACTGTAATAAGTGTACAAATTGTTTTAATTGCTTTAGAAAACAGTGCAGTTATACAATCCAGCCAATCTATTCCCACAGAAATATCCACTTACTTTCACAGGAAAATATGTGCAAGAATGTTCATAGCAGCACTGTTTCTCATAGCCCCAAATTAGAAACTACTGAAATGTCTATTAGTGGTTGAGTAAATGAACTGTGGTCTTTCTGTCTGGAACAGTCTTTCCTTGGTTTTCACCATCTTGACACTTTAGAAGATTACAGGCCAGTTATTTTGTCAAATGCCCTTCAATTTGGGTCTGATTATTTTCAAAATTAGACCCAGGCTATGCATGTTTGGCAGGAATATCACAGAAATTATCTGTGTTCTTCTCATTGCATCTATCACCTGATTTCCATGTGTCCATTACTGATGATATTCACTCTGAATGCTTAATTAAGGTAGTATCTGTCAAGTTTCTCTTCTATAGAATTAATTTTTTTTCCAATTTGCAATTAGTATTTTGTGGAGAGTTACTTTGAAATGCTGTAAATACCATACTTCTCCTTAAACATTGGTGTATATGTTAATTTGTCTATAGTATCTATTGGGCTTCCCTAGTGTCTCAGACAGTCAAGAATCTGCCTGCAATGTGGGAGACCTGGGTTTGATTCCTGGGTTGGGAAGATCCCCTGGAGGAGGGCATGGCAACCCACTTCAGTATTTTTACCTGGAGAATTTCATGGACAGTGGAGCCTGGCAGACTATAGTCCATGGAGTAACAAAGAGTCAGACATGACTAAGCAATTAACACTTTCATAGTATCTATCTAGATTCATTTTATTCAGTGGGTTACAATCTGTTATTATATTCATTTTGATACTCAAATTATCTCCACTTTGGCCAGTAGGAACCTCTTCAAGATGGCTTTTATGCCCTACTTAAAAACAAACAAGCAGTTTATTAGTTATAGTTCTATAGGTCAGAAGTCTGGATGTCATGGCTGGGTTCTTTGCTCACTGTATGACAAGGTTGACATCACCACATCAACCAGGCTGAATTTTTTCCAAAGAGGCTTTAGAATAGGACACTTAAAAAGTGAGTTCTAAAGAAAACATTATATTAGACCAACAAAATAGGTTTAAAATGTAATTGAAATCAATCTGCATGGCTTCAAAACTAAGGTACACCTTCACTCCAGAGTGCATGCTCAGTCAGTGAGTCATGTCCAACACTTTGTGACCCCATGGACTGTAACCTGCCAAGTTCCTCTGTTCATGGAATTCTTCAGGCAAGAATATTGGAGTGGGGTGCCATTTCCTTCTCCAGGGGATCTTCCCAACCCAGGGGTCAAATACACGTCTCCTGCATTGGCAGGCAGATTCTTTACCACTGAGCCACCTGGGAAGCCTTAACTCCAGAGTAGGGTTGAGCTTATTACTCTAGCTATAGGACTGGTCACCATTTCTTGTTGTCAGTCAGGGGCCACTCTCAGGAACTAAACATTAATTGCATTCCTTGCCATGGACTCCCACCATTTTTAAGACCACTAAGGATAATCACTCTCATGTTAAGTCCCTCTCATGTTTCTGACCTTTAAACTCAGATTTCAAGTGCTCATGTGGTAAGATCAGGAGAACTAGATAATTTACCTATAGTAAAGTCAACTAATCTAGGGCCTTAATTACCATATAAAATAACATAATCATAGGAATATTATCTCCTGATAGTCACACTCCCAGGTATTATGCAAGTTGCTTAAACTAGGGGACACGGAGCCTTATGGGTCATTTTAAAATTCTTCCTACACATATATAAAGTGCTAGGACAGTGCTTGGTACATGAAAAACACTATACTGTATATGCATTAGCAATTATCATTATTGATTATCTAAACCATTTGTAGAAACTTTAAAAATAGTAATTACACTTCAAAGAAATAAAATTTTCTAAAAGCTTCTGGAGATCAATTTGGCAATGTGTGTTGAAAACCTAGTATTTCCACTTCTAGCAATTCATCCTAAGGACACATCAGTGATAAACACAAAGATATATGAAAGAAGATATTAATTACAGTATATTAATAATAATAAATAGCTAAAAGGAAACCAAAAATCTCCTTTTAGGGGTTTGGTTAAGTAATAAGGCACAGCTATTCAATGGAATACTATGTAAACCCCAAAGCAAAAACAATAAATAAACAAATAAAAATACATGGTATAAAAAGAATTGATGAGAAGGGAACATACTCCTATTACAGTGAAATGATTACAGATTACAAAATTGCCTGTGTAATTGTATCCAGTTTTCACACAAATACCAAATGGATTCCTGCTTTTCTTTCTCTCTCTTTAGCTGTGTCATAGAGAGCTTCTATGGCATGGCAAGATAGATCTTGACCTCCTTATATCGCTGGCTGTCAAAAACATTTCTGGTTACTCCTTAGGGAAACCCAGCATCCTTCCAAGAGTATGAGGTGGACTTTTGGCAAGAGAGGGTCATGTGAAAAGGGAGAAAACATTCTCTGACACCATCTGTCTATCTGTGCCATTTGCCAACGCAAGGGCCTCCTGAAAAAGGAGGCTCTGCATCACCTCCCCTGGTGTCCTGTGCTGCTGTCTTACACAAGACCTTCCTTAAAATGGGAAAAATATGTGACCTGGCCTTTGATTCCTAATGCACAGTCCTGCCTTTATACTAAATTGGTTAAATTACACTCTCACCTAAGATTTTAGACTATGATTTTTGTTTGGTTTTAGCTATGATGAGAGCATTCCATGATAGAAAAACATGTATTAATTGAAAAGAAAGGTGACAGATATTAACAATTATTGAGAGAGCACCTATAGTGTGCTTTATAACACTACAAAATAGCTATTATTAGTCCCACTTTACAGATGAAAAAACTAATATTCAAAGGAGTGAAATAACTTATTCGAGGATGCACATTTGGAAAGTGGTAAAAATAGACTTTGAAGCAACTGGTTCCCTTTTCACCACACCAGTGATTCCTGATGATTTCTAAGACTATATATTTTAAATGCCCCTAGAAATCTTAATGACTAACCTAAGACCTGTGCTGCATGTGACTGCTTCCCTATAAATGAAGGCAAATTATCTATAAGCTATTAATTTTTTAACAGAGCAGATTAATTTTTTCCTCCTAAGCTTTTTTTCAGTTCTAGCATCTCAGACTTTAACATTCAAATCAATAGATGTGCTTTTAACTGGGGCAATCAGATATCATCACAAGTTCAGGTTGAAACAATTTTTCTCATTGCTCTCTCAACACAAAGAGAGACAGTCTAGACAGGAATTAGTCTTTGGAACTAGCAACTTTCAATTCAGTTCAGTCGCTCAGTTGTATCCAACTCTTCTACCCCATGGACTGAAGCATGCCAGGTTTCCCTGTCCATCACCAACTCCCGAAGCTTGCTCAAACTCATGTCCATTGAGTCGGTGATGCCATCCAACCATCTCATCCTCTCTTGTCCCCTTCTCCTCCTGCCTTCAATCTTTCCCAGCATCAGGGTCTTTTCCAATGAATCATCTCTTCGCATCAGGTGGCCAAAGTATTGGAGTTTCACTTTCAGCATCAGTCCTTCCAATGAATATTCAGGACTGATTTCCTTTAGGATGGACTGGTTGGATCTCCTTGCAGTCCAAGGGACTCTCAAGAGTCTTCTCCAGCACCACAGTTCAAAAGCATCAATTCTTCAGCACTCAGCTTTCTTTATAGTCCAACTCTCCCATCCATGCATGACTACTGGAAAAACCATAGCTTTGACTAGACGGATCTTTGTTGGCAAAGTAATGTCTCTGCTTTTTAATATGCTGTCTAGGTTGGTCATAACTTTTCTTCCAAGGAGCAAGCGTCTTTTAATTTCATGGCTGCAGTCACCATTTGCAGTGATTTTGGAACCCCCAAAAATAAAGTATGTTGCTGTTTCCATGGTTTGCCCATCTATTTGCCATGAAGTGATGGGACTGGAAGCTGTGATCTTAGTTTTCTGAATGTTGAATTTAAGCCAACTTTTTCACTCTCCTCTTTCACTTTCACCAAGAGGCTCTTTAGTTCTTCACATAAGGGTGGTGTCATCGGCGTATCTGAGGTTATTGATATTTCTCCTGGCAATCTTGATTCCAGCTTGTGCTTCATCCAGTCCAGCATTTCACATGATGTACTCTGCATATAAGTTAAATAAGCAGGGTGACAATGAATAGCCTTGATACAGTTCCCGATTTGGAACCAGTCTGTTTTTCCATGTCCGGTTCTAACTGTTGCTTCTTGACCTGCATACAGATTTCTCAGGAGGCAGGTAAGGTGGTCTGGTATTCCCATCTCTTGAAGAATTTTCCACAGTTTTTTGTGATTCCCACAGTCAAAGGCTTTGGCGTAATCAATAAAGCAGAAGTAGATGTTTTCCTGGGACTCTCCTGCTTTTTCGATGATCCAATGGATGTTGGCAATTTGATCTCTGGTTCTTCTGCCTTTTCTAAATCCAACTTGAACATCTGAAAGTTCACAGTTCACATACTTTTGAAGCCTGGCTTGGAGAATTTTGAGCATTACTTTGCTAGTGTATGAGATGAGTGCAATTGTGCGGTAGTTTGAACATTCTTTGGCATTGCCTTTCTTTGGGATTGGAATGAAAACTGATCTTTTCCAGTTTTTTTCTTTATGTAAAGCAACTTTACATAGATCCAAAATCCAGGATAATTTCTTGTATCTTTTGCTATTCTCTTACATGATTCTTGATAAATGTCAGTGCCTAGACCCCAGATGTTACCAATTGTTCATTTCTTCTTTCCCTATATCCTTCCTACATATTCTATTTTCCCTCATGTTCTCAGGATGCTTCAATCTACATTTATCTTCATCACCTTTAATTTCCATTCATCTCAAGCTCCAACAATCTGTCCACTCCCATTTTAGTTTTGGCCAATCTATCTCTGGCCAGTCACCTCAAATCCATTGTTCTATCAGGATGTAAGAAGTGCCCTTACAGAGAACAAATGGTTGAGTTCTGTTTCCTTTTGAAATTACTCTTTGAGCATTTCCTTGTCTTCTGGAATAACTTATTTTACCAGTCTCATCTTGTGCTTTGCTTCTCATAGTCCTGGAATTAGTTATTTTTCCAAGGATTTCTGATTTCTTGGAGGATAGTATTTAGAAGTCAAGATATGGACACTAGATGTATTCATGTCTATCGAGATATCACCACTTTTTGAACCCTATGTATGGGCAGAACTAGAAAGTATACACATACACACACATTTGTTTGTAGCTCTATTTCTCTTTTTAAAATAAGTATATAAAGAGAAAACACCATGCACAATGATATCTCCAACTACAGTACAATATAAAGTTCACTCTCATTTTTTTCCTTATCTATATTTGTAACTCTTTATTCAAGCTGTGATAAATCCAGCCCCCATTATCATGTATACCTTTTATTTGATCAACTCCCCATATCTAATCAATCCCCCATCTCCTATGCCACCCCTCCTCTACCCAAACGCCTTTTTCAGCCCATTTGGGTTCCAACAATCCACAGAAGGTGCCCCCCACCACCATATATGTTCTAGTGTTCCATGGCAGACTATACCCTTCCAAGCAGACTCCTGCTTCTCTCTGACTCCCCATGCTGCCCTCTGTCTCATGGCATGGACATGTCTCCCCCTCCAGTTGAGTTTGTAAATCTCATGTCAGTCTGTCCTTCACTCTTGGGCTCTGAAACTCTATGCTGGGTTACCTCCAGTGGGTGCTCCCTCCCTGACTTCATTTGAGTTCTGACACCCACATCTGGCTGCCCTTCCACATGAACTCAGTTCTTATCCTGGTTGGTCTCTGACATAAATGCAGGTCAGATCTCCCAAATGAATCCCTTCTTTTCTTTTTTGGACTCCAGTACCATATTTCCTTCTCCCTTCCTGTGGAGAGAGCAGCTTTGTTCCTAATGGCTTTAAGAATAATCCTTCAAGAAAGAAAAAAAAAAAGAAGAGAAAACTGGACAGAGGATACATTGTCTTCTTCCTAAGTAGATAATGTACCTCAAGCAACTTTGTTGCTATTATGGTTGAACAGTTTTCAGTTGACAACTTTCAAAATATTTGATAAATAAATTTCTTCTATAAGTAATCATATTCTTAAAATGGGTACCAACCAACATTTCCTGAAGTCTTTATTCTAAGAAATTAAAATCTATGTCTATTAAATTAATGAAAGTAATTATTTTTAATGATCATAAATATGGGTAACCAATGATAAAGGAAGGGAACAGTATTCATTACCTTTACGAGGGAAGAAAAATATCAAACCACTCAAAAGTGTGAGCTCAGAAGCTAGAATATTAGGTTCAAAACCCAGCTCTGGGGCCTTTGGTAAGTTCCTTAATGTATTTATGCTTCCATTCTCTCATCTGTAAAATGAGGATAATAATGATACTTCTTAGAGTCATGAGAATTATGGCAGATAATGTGCAAAAATGTCTTAGAAGAGCATCTGACATCAAAAATATCATCAAAAAGTTATTAATATTATTACAAGGTACTCATAGAAGCCTGAAATTGTGTTCATAGACTATGATTCTTAGACCTTGATTTGAGAAACAGTATATTAAAATACAGACCCTGTCACTTAGGTGATCAGTTGGCACTAATGTCATCATATCCTTGAAAACAAAAAATAGACATCAAAATTGTACAAAGGGATTTAAGACAATATGGTTATATTCTGCCTTAAAGATTGTGTTTGAAACAAAACATAAAATATTTACATTCTCACGGAGAACTTACAGATCTCCTAGCATATATTGGTGGTCTCCAGTGTGAGAATCACTTATAATATTTTCATTCTGTCTACAACTTAAGGGGATATAAACAAAGACTAAATAGTCTTTTTAATTAATTTGATTTTAGTTTAAATAAGCAGGTCTAGAATAACCTAGAACATAAAAGAAAGAAAAGGAAGTTTATGCATGATAGAATTCATGCTTATCAACTGCAATTCATGAGATTATAATAAAGTCAATTGAGTGGATCCTAGATCAACTCCAGGTTTCAACCTACTTGCTCTTAAGGGCTAGACCATTATTCTTTCAGAGGCCTTTATCCACTTCTTCATAAACTAATAAAAGTAAAACTTCACTTTTCTTGATTTTTAAATGATTTCATCATAAAGCTAAGTGAAGAATGCTCTATAGGGCCACTACCTATTTAGATTCATTCTGCTCTCTGACTTAATTAGCAATTATTTTCTCAAGGATTAACATGTATTTACAGGATAAGTTTCTCACATTTTCTAAATTCAACACAAAAGTTTAAGTAGAATAAGGAAGATGAAATATCCTGCTCTAAAAATGGGCCGGTACCTCCTTCGGTTGTAGTGAAATAACGCCTTTGTCAAACCTGACTCAGGTGAAGGATATGCTGTGGCTGATGGAGAAGGAGCCTTAACTGACTGTCCAGAAACAAAAAGGAAAGACTGCATTGATCATTTCTTGCTTCCACATATATGTACCTTTTTACTAATCAAGGTCATTTCTTAGCACTTGTTTCAGTGAAGTGCTGAAAATTCTAGTTGTCTGATGATTTAAGGTGTCCCACTTTATTTTTTTTTTAAGTTATTTTAAGAACTTCTACCCTATTTACACGCTGCTTGGGACTACAGTAGATATAAAATAACTGCCTTTTGTCCTTAATGAAAACCTTCTAAAGGCACCAGGAAGATTTAATACAGCTATGGTTTATGTCATCTTGAAACTTACACATTACATGCCTCAATTCCTCCCAGACAGAATTTGGAATGGGACTCCTTGGGTAAGGAGTCTTCACTCAAAACAAGAAGATAAAAAGACTAAAAGGCATATCAATCACAAGGAACAGGAAATCTAAGGGCCAAATATGCCTGGAGGAGACTTAAGAAAGGGAAAGACTGGGCAAGGAGACCCGGGCTCAGAATTAGAGGAATGATGCTGAAGAAAAGCAGATGAGACTAAAACAAGGGGTTTAAGAAAAGGGGGGATAGGAATACAAATTAATTACTTAGAACAAAAAATGTTCAAGTCCTTTTCAATAGCCAAACCCTTTTATAAACAAAATTCTTCCTCCAAGATTTTAAACTTAAGGCCAAAGAAAGCTTTTAGTTGGTCTTTATCCAGTGACTAAAATTCCAAGATACAAAGCTTAACAGTTGTCATAAACCATGTGTCCCACTAAAAGAAACTGGTCTGCTGTGAGCATTCATGAAGCTAACCTGCTGAGAGATGGAGATGTTGAACTTTTTTGAAGCCCAGTCTGAGTCCTGCTCTTTGCTCATTTGTTCCACCTTTGTTGGTATTCCTGAACCAATCATTCTTTATTTGACTGAAGCTAGATTATATTTTAGCTAAGAATCCTGACAAATACACTCAGGCAATGTAAAAGTTTGGCAGAAAGTCATTACTGTTTGCAGAACCCCTCAGCATCTCCACAAAGCATCATGGTTCCCCAGATCAGAAAGTACAGGCCACTGTCTTAAGTTAACAACTGTTATTTTAGGCTTGCATTCATGAGCAGAGAGAGATATAATGTGTGGCTGGGGGCAGAAATAAACTCATACATAATTCATTCATTTACTTGATACATTTTTATTGGACTCCTTTTATGTGCTAGGCACCATACTAGACATAGGTGCTAAGACAATGGATGAAAAAATGTGCTTCCTGTGTTTGTGGTGACCATCCAATGGCCTGATGTGCTCACGGGAAGTGAATTACAAAAGGCTGTCTTTCCCTGTTATTGATGGTTGCTACTCTTTCACAATGATGCAATGAAAAACATTAGTGCTTAAAATGAGTATATTTATCAAGAACATTTAGTTATACATCAATATCATTTGTGAAATGCTTACCTCACTAGTACTAAGACATTCTAGGTCAGCTTATATCTGCCATAAAACCTGAGAAAGCATTTAATCAAGATGACATAGATGAATTAAACATTTGCTACCAAAGTATTTTTTTAATATTACTAGTTATTGAGGTTTCCCTGGTGGTTCAGGTGGTAAATAATCTGCCTGCAATGGAGGAGACACAGGAGATCGAGGTTTAATCCTTAGACTGGGAATACCCCTGGAGAAGGGAATGGCTACACACTCCAGTATTCTTGCCTGGAAAATTCCAAGGACAGAGGAGCCTGGTGGGTTACAGTCCACGGGGTCGCAAAGAGTCAGACATGACTGAGCAAGACATTGTTTCGCTCCTTTATAATACTGGGGAAATGATATATTTCTTTACTTCTGAAAACACAAGTAAATTGCTAGCCCATATTGCTTTTTCACTAACTCAGTGGACATGAATCTGAACAAACTCTGGGAAACAGTAAAGGACAGAGGAGCCCAACATGCTACAGTCCATGAGGTTGCAAAGAGTTGGACATGACTTAGCGACTGTAAAAAGCAATTGCTTTCCTTAGCACCAAATATTACTAAAGAAAGCAAAGACTTAATATTGGGGCTTCCCTGTTAGCTCAGTTGGTAAAGAATCTGTCTGCAATGAAGAAGATTTGGGTTCAATTCCTGGGTCAGGAAGATCCCCTGGAGAAGGAAATGGCAACCCACTCCAGTATTCTTACAGGGAGAATCTCATGGACAGAGGAGCCTGGCAGGCTACTGTCCATGGGGTCACAAGAGGCGGACATGACTTAGCAACTAAAGAGAGAGAGAGCACTTAGTATCACTATTTATGAATATAAATGATTAAAGTATTCTTCTATGAGGGATCCAGAACTTCTGAGGATAACTAATCCTTAAATAGTAAAACAACTGAGTCCTAGTATGATTTGTTGCTACAGTATCATGACATGAATATGAAAGACTTTTGTCTCTACATTGAAGGACAAGGCCTGGGCTTGTAGAGGTAGGTAAGTTGTAATCATTTATGAGAAAATACCTGTGGAGCTGACCGCACTAGAGGTCAGAAATTCAAGTAAACATTTCAGGTTCCACAGTTTCCACAGTTAACAGTGGCACAAGTGGAAGATGTGAAAGACAAGACCTGGATGAGGATCTGAGCAAGGGAGAGCAGTTTTAGGGTGAAATTTTAAGAACGATCCCCAATTATTCCCTTGAACTGAGTCTCTCTTTGTCCATCAGACAGGAAGTGGTGACCTCACCAGACGTATTCACATTGCAGGATCATCATTTTGCCACATGTACTAAGACATAAATCCACTTCAGGCATCTGAGTTAAGATGATTCTGTCATCTTGATTCCTCCCCCCTAGTTTGAGGTTGCACTGAGTAACAGCTCAGACTAGAAAAAAAAATGACTTGTGTTTCTCTAAACAGCATTCACTTTCTGTACTGGATCTTCCGTTGATTTATCCACTCACTATTTACTGGGCACATATTATATTCCAATCACTGTGCTTAGTGCTGGAGATACTGGAGCTACAAAGATGAAGATGATACCATCTCCCTCCTCCAACAGCGCTAAGCATTCAGTACCATGGCAGTGGTCTCTAAACTTTTGTATTACATAAAAAAGTTGGCTTAAAGCTCAACATTCAGAAAACTAAGATCATGGCACCTGGTCCCATCACTTCATGGGAAATAGATGGGGAAACAGTGGAAACAGTGTCAGACTTTATTTTTTCGGGCTCCAAAATCACTGCAGATGGTGATTGCAGCCATGAAATTAAAAGATGCTTACTCCTTGAAAGGAAAGTTATGACCAACCTAGACAGCATGTTAAAAAGCAGAAACATTACTTTGCCAACAAAGATCTGTCTAGTCAAGGCTATGGTTTTTCCAGTGGTCATATATGGACGTGAGAGTTGGACTATGAAGAAAGCTGAGTGCCGAAAAATTGATGCTTTTGAACTGTGGTGCTGGAGAAGACTCTTGAGAGTCCCTTGGACTGCAAGGAGATCCAACCAGTCCATCCTAAAGGAGATCAGTCCTGGGTGTTCACTGGAAGGACTGATGCTGAAGCTGAAACTCCAATACTTTGACCACCTCATGTGAAGAGTTGACTCATTGGAAAAGACCCTGATGCTGGGAGGGACTGGGGGTAGGAGGAGAAGGGGATGACAGAGGATGAGATGGCTGGATGGCATCACTGACTCGATGGGCATGAGTTTGAGTAAACTCCGGGAGTTGGTGATGGACAGGGAGGCCTGGCGTGCTGCCATTCATGGGGCCACAGAGAGTCAGACACAACTGAGCAACTGAACTGAACTGAACTGAATAAATGTTTTAGTATTTTCTGTCAATCAGGGATATCTACCATTTGTAGCTTATTATAATCATCATAGATTTCCATTATTGTATTCCTTTTGTTACCTAAATGCAAGTGCATGAGTCCAACACACACTGAGGGTGAACAGTACCAAAACTTTGGAGTTTGGAACAGCTCTGCAAGGAGACAGATGGCTTATGCCTTAAAAAATCCCAAAATCCCCAAAAGCCTTTAACAAAGTCCTTTTATAGGAAAGGTGAGGGAGGGGTGGGGTTAGTTGTTACAAGCTTCTTGGTGTCAGATCCTTTATTCTTGAGGTCAGGTCATGGTCACGTAACCATGCTCCTGTAAACCTTCACCAAATAAATATTATTCTCTTTTCTGACAAGAAAGGGCAAGGTCCCAAGGCTCAATTTCACTCTCTGAGGTCCAGGTCCTGCTAAGAGGAGGAAGATCTCAGTTGGCAGCTTCCTCAGGGCCAGGCCCCAGACCCACCCTAGGACTTAACTGGCCTTCCATCTTCTCCACCTGTGGGGTCCCACAGACTAAGTCCTATGCAGATAGCCACCACCGTTAGGTTCCAGATGCAGGGATTGGGGAAAGGTTCACTGTCACCTCAAGGCCTGGGCCTTGCCAGTAGGTGGCCTTCACAAGGACCCTGGAGCCCTGCAAGACATAGCCCCCAGCCTATTTCCTGGGTCCTCCAGCCCACTCACTGGCCTGAGGCTGGGTGACCGGGAGGGCCCCAGGTGGAAAGCCAGGATCTGCCTCTTTCTTCACTATCTGCCTGACAACCACCACTCCACTATTGGCTGAATCCCTTCACTAACTGTTGCTTTTTGACAGTTGGTTGCTGGTGGGTGGGCCCATTGTGGCACCAACCAATGACTGAGCAGGACCACTAATGGGCACTCACTGACAGTTGGTTGCTTGGGGGAGGGGCCTGCTGCAGTGCCTGATCAGTGGCTGAGCAGGACCACTAACGGTCACTCACTGACAGTTGGTTGCTTGGGGGAGGGGCCTGCTGCAGTGCCTGATCAGTGGCTGAGCAGGACCACTAACAGTTGCTCATTGACAGTTGGTCACTTAGGTAAGGGGCCCACTACGATGCTAACCAGTGGCTGAGCACTGACATTGTTACCCTGTGGTAAAGCGATTGGGATGGGGGAGTGGGGGTGGGGAATAGCGCACACCAACAGCTGCCTGTTAAAGGCTGTGCTCAGCTATGCTCTATTACATTTTCATCTAATATCTCAGGGCAAAACAAACCCTTAGGATAATGTTTCTAGGTAGCAACAGTTGAGGTAAATCTACATTTTACATGATCTTAATAATTTTAATTTTAAGGGCTTCCCTGGTGGTTCAGAGGTAAAGAATCCACCTGCCAATGCAGGAGACATGGGTTTAATTAAGCCTTAGTTTGGGAAGATACCATGGAGAAGGAAACGGCAACCCACTCCAGTATTCTTGCCTGGGAAATCTCATGGACAGAGGAGCCTGGCAGGTACAGTCCATGGGGTGGCAAAGAGTCAGACATGACTTAGCAACTAAATAATAACAACAATAATTTTAAATCTTCTTGTAAGAGGCTATCAGTTTGTTATTGTGATTATTTTTTCTCTACTTACAGTGGGTCTGATGGCAGGGCCACCACATATTATTGCACAAAACCACATGCCATCCTGTTGCTAAGGAAGCCCTCACAGAGGTACAGAGGAGTCCGCTCTAGTTTTTTTATATTGTTTGTTGTGCCTACATTACAAGGGTCATTTAGAATCCAGGGAGCCTTGTAGAAACACATTTAAAGCACTTGTTGATTTCACTCAGGTTAGGGGAAAAAGTTAACTAATCTATGAATCCTCTTAAGGGTTTCCCACCGGCACTAGTGGTAAAAAAATGGCCTGCCAATTCAGGAAGTGTAAGAGACGTGGGTTTGATCCCTGTGTTGGAAGATTCCCTGGAGAAGGGCATGGCAGCCCACTCCAGTATTTTTGCCTAGAGAACGCCCTGAACAGAGAAGACTGGTGGGCTACAGTCCACAGGGTCACAAAGAGTTGGACACAACTGAAGCGACTTATCACGCATGCAGACAAATCCTCTTAAAACCAGAAAAAAGTAATTATGAGATTTCATAATATGCTGAATATGAGCAAATGAATGACAGCAAACTTGGTACAGTGGGGGATTGAATGAAGGTACCAGGATAGTTCCATGTATTAAAGATTAGAAAGGCTTATTCTATTTCCTTAGATTTGAAATAAATATAAGTAGAATATCTAATACTGCCTTCCTGTACCCTCCTGTATAGGATTGATCTGTGTTCCATTTGGAAGAACACTGGTCTGCAGAGTGAGACAGAGATACTGCCATCCCAGGTATTGGAGCACAAAGGGCAGACAGCCTCATTTTGCTCGAGGTGGAGGAAGATGGAGGTGGGAAGATGGAAGGATAGGTGATGTGCCTGGTAAGCCTTATACTAGGGTGGTTTCATTATGTATAGAGAGGGAGAAGGCTTTGGAAGACACAGCTATTTAAGTCAGTGGGGCACAAAAGCTGAACATGTTTGGAGGAGCACAAGCAAGAAGTTTAGGATAGTTACAGGTTAGGGGGCCAAGTGGGCAGCCTTAGACACAGAGACATAATAGATGAAAGGAGGACTGACAGAAATCTGCTAGTGCCAAGAACACTGATGGCTTCAATTTAGAAAAGGGCAGCCAAAATTAAATAAGATGAGCTGACAAGAGAGCAGATCACAGGGGTGTATAGATTTTTAAAGAAAAATCATTGAGGAACATGTCATATTAAGACACTGCTGAAGAGCAGCTTTCCTGAGATCCTTGGAACTAAATAAATGATTCTTAATGCTAAGACTATCACAGAGAGTGTAGCAGGTACCCATAAAATCCTTTCCTAGTACCAGATATCTGTGGGTTAGACAAAATGAATAATTACATAACAGATTTTATTTTAAAGGATATGACGGCCATTTTGCCTTTAATGACCAAAAATCTCCCTTACGTCCTAGCCTCTGATACTCCTCTTTATAGCTTTCTTATACTTTATTTTTTTTTTTTTTTGCTTTCTTATACTTTAATACATCTAAGAAACTCTAGAGACTGACCAGTGAGAGAAGAGTAAGTTCAAATAGCTGAGTCCATCTCATTGAACCTTATCTGACAATCACTATCCACTAGTTTTGAATTTATTTGCAAAATATTAAGCTTAGGGAATTCCCTGGCAGTGCAGTGGTTAGGACTCCATGCTTTCACTGTCAAGGTTAGGTTCACTCCCTAGTCAGGGATCTAAGATCCTGCACGCTGTACAGGGTGGCCAAAAAAAAAAGTTGAGCATGGCTCTTCTACATTAATATATGCATACATTCAAACACTACTCTTCTTATAGTAGATCATCATGCTGTCCACCTCAAATATCTTACAATTTTATTTTTAATTATGCCTCAATAAAGCTGAGAAGACTTATTACTCTTCTATTCCTGGAAAAATTCAAATTTTGCAGAAAGACAATATACTCTGGTTAAGGCAAAGCAACTATTACCATTGACAAATCAGTAGGGAATTGATTTAAGGATCCCAAGTTGCATAGGAACCACCATGAAAGAATCAAAATTTTTCAAAACTGGTTTTCAGAATGAAAGCAAAGGGGAAGAGAGTGAAACTATTCTGGAATTGCCAAAAAGTCATGAGAAGAAGGATTTCATGTTGCAAAGAAGCCTGAGCAAATTCTATGAGAGTTGGCACACTAAATATTAAGTGGATGTTTTGGGCAAAGTTGTCTAATAAATAACAGCCAGCACTAAGACTTACCAGATGTCAAGGAACTCTTAGCATGGAATTTCCCTAAGTTCTTCCAACTATTCTCACTCTCGCTCACAGAAGGGATAAAAAGAATTCTGGGAGAACTCCACACTCTTGGGGCTAAAGGAGTGGGGGCAGGAAGAGAAAGCCCAAAGAGGACTTTGAGAATCACCCCTTCAGCTGCTCCTTTTCCTGCATCCTATGGCTCCCCTGGTGGCTCAGATGGTAAAGAATCTGCTTGCACAACTGACAAAGGATTAATCTCAAAAATATACAAGCAACTCCTGCAGCTCAATTCCAGAAAAATTAATTGACCCAATCAAAAAATAGGCCAAAGAACTAAACAGACATTTCTCCAGAGCAGACAGACAGATGGCTAACAAACACATGAAAAGATGCTCAACATCACTCATTATCAGAGAAATGCAAATCAAAACCACAAGGAGGTACCAACTCATGACGGTCAGAATGGCTGCTATCCAAAAGTCTACAAGCAATAAATGCTGGAGAGGGTGTGGAGAAAAGGGAACCCTCTTACACTGTTGGTGGGAATGCAAACTAGTACAGCCGCTATGGAGAAGAGTGTGGAGATTCCTTAAAAAACTGGAAATAGAACTGCCATATGACCCAGCAATCCCTCTGCTGGGCATACACACTGAGGAAACCAGATCTGAAAGAGACACGTGCACCCCAATGTTCATCGCAGCACTGTTTATAATAGCCAGGGATTGGAAGCAACCTAGATGTCCACCAGCAGACGTATGGATAAGAGAGCTGTGGTACATATACACAATGGAATATTACTCAGCCATTAAAAAGAATACATTTGAATCAGTTCTAATGAGGTGGATGAAACTGGAGCCTATTATACAGAGTGAAGTAAGTCAGAAAGAAAAACACCAATACAGTATACTAATGCATATATATGGAATTTAGAAAGATGGTAACAATGACCCTATGTGAAATAGATCACCAGTTCAGGTTTGATGCATGAAACAAGGTGCTCAGGGCTGGTACACTGGGATGACCCTGAGGGATGGGATAGGAAGGAAGGTAGGAGAGGTGTTCAGGATGGGGAACATAGGTACACTCATGGCTGATTCATGTCAATGTATGGCAAAAGCCACTACAATATTGTAAAGTAATTAGCCTCCAATTAAAATAAATTAATTAAAAAAAAAAAGAATCTGCTTGCAACACAGAAGATCTAGGTTTGATCCCAATGTTGGGGAGATCCCCTGGAGAAGGGCATGGCTACCAACTCTAGTATCCTTGCCTGGAGAATTCCATGGACAGAGGAGCCTGGCAGGCTACAGTCCATGGGGTTGCAAAGAGACAGACACGACTGAGCAACTAATACTTCCACTTCTCATGCTCTCAGTAGAGCGTCTCTTCTTTTTTTCATAAACCCTTCATTGAATTTGTTATAACATTATTTTTGTTTTGGATTCTGGTTTTTTGGCCATGAATCATGTGGGATCTTAGCTCCCCAGCCAGGGATCAAACTCGCACTCCCTGTATTGGAAGGCAAAGTCTTAATCATCAGACAACCAGGAAAGTCCTAGGCCTCTCTTCTTGAGGTAATTTCAGATTTTACCTCACAAAAGCAGTAAAACTTACCCACCTTGTTCTTACCACACGTCGACAGCTAATAATTTTTTTTCATTCATTCTTGCTCCAATAACAAAAGTCTGCTATTTGTTCTCCTTCTAAAATGAGTTTTCTTATTATAAAAAATTCAAACAATACATAAAAGTCCATCATAATCCTATCCCTTGGAAATAGCTTTTTTGTGATTACTCCTTCAGCTTTGTTTTCTCTTTCATTATTCATTGGGTCTGCTCCTTAATCTGAAGCAAAAAAATAAAAAGTTTTTTAAAAGATTAGATTTTTATTTTACAAGTACAAAAGATGTTCAAAATCTATTCAAAGCAAAATGCTGCCTTCTTGTAGTATAAATATAATAGAATAAAAAGCACCAAGCAATAATGCAGCCTGGTCTATCTGAAGAGATAGCTCTCAGGAAAAAGTAAAGTAGCTCACAAACTTGTATGTCCACTGCCATGCCTCTGAAGTGGCCAGAAGCCTGCCTGTTACCTGAGGGACAAGTGGGGGGCCAGGTTCCATAGTCTAGTCACTCTATCTGAGTGGTGGCCCATACTTCAAAATGACCCCTTCTTCCTTGCTCTCCTAGGAAAATTCCCATGACCTCAGCTAGTTATTGGAAGGATGTAATCAGAGTCACTGCAGGTTAATAGGTAAATAAATGAAGAAAAGATTGCTTAACCAAGGACCTTCCCAGGATTATGCTTGTTAAAACACAGAAACAACCCCAAAGGCTAGAGTTTCAGGCTGCATGATAAAGTGAAACGGAGAATTTCCAGTAGTGTGCAGAGATCATTTTGATTCGAGGAACTGCTCCCCACTAAAACCAAAAATCACAAAAACATGGAAAGCCTGTCCCTGACTATGTGAATTCTAGCCTAATGCAAACCTCATTGCAACACTACACTGTAAAAGCAGAAGAGCCAGGAGGAAGATCAAGGGCTTTGGAATTATGCACCTATGGATTTAAACCCACCCTGCCCCTCACTAGAGGAAGGCCATTGGCCAGATGCTGTGCTGCTGTCATTCAACCTCTCAGAGGGCTTTCCTCACCTGTTAAGCAGGGTTGCTATAGGAATTTAAATAAATAAAATAGCATATATAAAGTGTAGCATATATAAGCACATATGGCATATATCATTTATATAACATATGTAAGTGACACACAGTAAATACAGAAATTATTGCTTATTTCTTTCAGGCTTTATACAACATTTCATACACTGCTATTTTCCCAGTCTTCTGTTAAGCAACACTGATGGAGTGGAAGGATAGTCCTACTACTAGTCATTGGGGACCAATATGGCTCCTTTTCTGGAGAAGGCAATGGCAACCAACTCCAGTACTCTTGCCTGGAGAATCCCATGGACAGAGGAGCCTAGTAGGCCACAGTCCATGGGGTTGCTAAGAGTCGGACACAACTGAGTGACTTCACTTTCACTTTTTACTTTCATACATTAGAGAAGGAGATGGCAAGCCACTCCAGTATTCTTGCCTGGAGAATCCCAGGGACAGAGGAGCCCGGTGGGCTGCCGTCTATGGGGTCGCACAGAGTCGGACACAACTGAAGTGACTTAGCAGCAGCAGCAGCAGCAGCATGGCTCCTTTTCATATTGCATCATTACTCACTGAAATGGTTAAAATGTTGTACATTTTCCCCGAAAGAGGTTATAAACAGGGTAAAATTTGGTCCCCAGACATAACCAGCTTAACCTTCACAGTGTTTTGCTTATTTTTTTGAGTTAGTTGTTGACATTCAATATCAGAAATACAACATTAAATCCCTATTTCCATCATCTTTTAGAGAAGTTATGTTTCAACCTAAGTGTTCATCACAGATAAAGAAGATGGAATATTATTTAGCTACAAACAAGAATGAAATAATGCCATTTGCAGTAACATGGATGAACCTAGAGGTTATCCTACTAAATGAAGAAAGTCAGAAAGAGAAAATCAAATATTTTATGATATCATTTATAAGTGGAATCTAAAAAGAAGTACAAATGAACTTATTTACAAAATAGAAACAAAGTCACAGACAAAGAAAACAAATTTATGGTTTGCAAAGTTATAGGGAGGGATAAATTGGGAGTTTGGTATTCACAGATGCATACTACCATAAAATATCTATAAAATAGATAATCAACAAGGATTTACTGTATAGCACAGGAAACTATATTCAATATATTGTAATAAACTATAATGAAAAATAATTGAATATAGAATATAGATATATATGTTAAACAAATCATTTTGCTATATACCTGAAATTAACACAATAGTGTAAATCAACTATAATTCAATAAAAAACAAGTTCATGTTTCAAAAGTGTATACCCTCATAAGAACAACTGCTAGAGTAAGTAAGTCATAGCTGACTTTTTTATGTAGAACACAGTTTCTCAAGGAAGCCACAGTCATCACCATGCCTTAGAATTCCCCCAGCCTGTGGAAGAACATCAGTTACCAATTTACCATTTAGTTTGTATTCTTGTCTTGCTAACTCTGGGTTCTCTCTGCTACTTCTCATTTCTAGCCTGGCTCCTATGGGCATTTGAGTTAGTGACCTCTGCCACAAGAACACATTAATATATTTCACAATATAGCAGTATATTCAGGTTCTGAAATAAGATAACTTGGGTTTGAACACTGATTCTCCAGATTACTAGTTTTGTGACCTCAGACAAGTTACTTCACCTCTTAGAGTCTCAGTTTCTTAAACCCTACAAGAAAAATAGTAACTGATTCATCTCCCAAGTTGGTTGTGAGGTTTAAACAATGAAATATATATAAAGAACCTCTCATCATTCCTGGCTAGGGGCAATAAAGGTTAACTACTACACAGAAGGAGATGATGATAATGACTGGTGTTGCTGCTGCTATTATCACTATATATACTTAGATGACTCTAAGTAGTATTACCACAGTTACTTACTAGTGTTAAGTAGTTGAGAAGAATAAAGTTGTCACAGGCTTTCTTTATTCTCACTCTGCTTTCTCAAGCTGGAAATTGAAATTTGTTTGGAAAGCCCTAAGGAAAATGGAGCCTTTCAAAAGTGGGAAAGAGCAGTTTCTACCAGCACTGCCCAGAAGCACAATGAGACCAGCTGCTGAGTGAAGCAAAAGAGCTTCCAATCTCAAAAGCAGTGAGACCACTGTAAGCCAGATCCCCACTCCAGTCCAGGGGAAGAAGGGAAGACTCTGTCCCAAAATCCCAATAATAAATAGGTTTCAGACAAGCCAACCCATCTGAGAGAAAACAGAGTGGGGAGAAGATAGGATCTCTAAAGATTTGAAGGGGGTGGTCCTAAGATCACAGAGGAATAGGATGGGGAGACCAATTTCTCCCCCACAAATTCATCAAAAGAACATTTGAACGCTGAGCAAATACCACAAAACAACTTCTGAATGCTGGCAGAGGACATCAGGCACCCAGAAAGACAGCCCATTGTCTTCGAAAGGAGGTAGGACTAAATATAAAAGACAAAAAGAGAGACAAAAGAGTTAGGGACGCAGACCTGTCCCGGGAAGGGAGTCTTAAAAGAGGAGAAGTTTCCAAACACCAGGAAACCCTCTCATCAGTGGGTCTGTGGGGAGTTTTGGAATCTCAGAGGGCAACATAACTGGGAGGAAAATAAATAAATAAATAAATAAAACCCACAGATTGCGTGCCTAACGGCAACTCCCAGCAGAGAAGTAGCCCAGATGCTCGTGTCCACCACTAGCCAGCGGAGGCTGGACAGGGAGGCACAGGCTGCAATGCTTAGGGTAAGGACCGGGCCTGAATGCCCTGAGGGCAATCTGAGGGAGCTAATGTGAGACAGCAACCCAAACTGTGGGATAGTCAGAGAGAGAGAGAAACAGAGAGAGAGAGAGAGAGAAATATCCCATGAAATACCCTAACCTAGGGCACTCCTAGGCCCGCTCTCAGAAAAAAGGACTGAGTGAATACCAGAGGAGAGCTAGCCCATTGTGGACTGGCCCATCCCTCGCCAGAGGCAGGGAGGCAGGCGGGCAACAGCCAGAGCCAGAAGGCAAGGGGCAAACTCAGCCACAGAGATGGCATTCTCTACCAACTGCAAGCAGGCTCCCAGTTGCTAACCAAGTCTTCCTGGGGTCCTGGATGGTTGACATCCACTGGGAGAGTTGCAGCCAGAGATTAGCTCCCCAGAAGAGACACACGGCAACCTGAGAAGGCACGCCCACTGCCACCCAGGAAACCTAGCAGCTGGGACGGGGGAGACGGTAAGACGCACCCCCAACCTGGGGGAGAGTGCACTCACCAAGCACCTGGTCGCCTGAGCTGCTCTGACCTGGGAAGGGCACAAAACGCAGGCCCAGCTGAGGCTGTGCCTTTGTGGAGTACCCGAGAACCTGAACCTGAGCGGCTTAGACCTGGGAAGTGCTTGCAACCCAGGGCCCACCTCAGAAAGTTTCCCGGCAGAGAAACCTGGAGCCTGAGCAGAGGAGACTGGGAAAGCACACACGCCGTGAGCGGGACCAAGCCCAGTGTGGCCCAGACACTGCGAGCACTCCCCACACACACGTCTGCAGTGCTCCTCCCTCCCCACAGCACGACTGAATAAGTGGCCTAAATAAGTGACCACCTTTGCCCCCTGGTGTCAGGGCGGAAATTAGACACTGAAGAGACCTGCAAACAGAAGAAGCCAAAATAAACAGAGGGAACCACCTTGGAAGTGAAAGGTGCAACAGATTAAAACCCTGTAGTTAGCACCAAATACATTGGAAAGGGGCCTATAGACCTTGAGAAGTATAAGCTGGAACAAGGAACTATCTGAAACTGAACTGACCCCACACTGCCCACAACAGCTCCAGAGAAATTCCTAGATATATTTTTACTATTATAATTTTTCAAATTAAAAAAATGTTTTTTATTTTTAAAATCCTCTATTAATCCTTTAATTTTCATTTTTATAACCTGCTATTACCTTGCCAAAAAAACCTCTATTTTTAAAGCAAACTTCATATATATTTTTTATAGTTTTTGTGATTTTGCTTTGTTTTTTTAATAGTGTATTTTTGAGAGTCTAACCTCTACTCTAGATTTTTAATCTTTGCCTTTTGGTATTTGTTATCAATTTTGTACCTTTAAGAATTCAATCTCCAGTACCCATGTTTACTTAGGAGTGTGATTACTGGCTTGATTGCTCTCTCCACTTTTGACTCTCCTTTTTCTCCCCTCAGTCACCTCTATCTCTTCCTTCCCGTTTCTCTTCTCTACCCAACTCTGTTAATCTCTTTGTGTGTTCTGGGCTGTGGAGAACACTTAGAGAACTGACTACTGGCTAGATCTGTCTCTCTCCTTTTGATTCCCCCTTTTCTCCTCCTGGTCACCTCTAACTCCTTCCTCCCTCTTCTTTTCTCTGTGTAACTCCATGAACCTCTCTGAGGGTTCCAGACTGTGGAAAGCACATAGGGAATTGATTGCTGGCTAGATTGCTCTTGTCCCTTTGGTTCCCCCTCTTCCCCTCCTGGTCTCCTCTATCTCCCTTCTCCCTCTTCTCTTCTCCATTTAATTCTGTGAGCCTCTCTGGGTGTCCCTCAATGTGGAGAATCTTTTCACCATTAACCTAGATCTTTTATCATCAGTGCTGCATGGATGGAGAAGTCTTGAGGCTACTGTAAGAATAAGACTGAAAGCCAGAGGTGGGAAGCTTAAGTCCAAAACCTGAGAACACCAGAGAACTCCTGACTCCAGGGAACATTAATTGATAAGAGCTCATCCAAAAGCCTCCATACCTACACTGAAACCAGACACCAACCAAGAGCCAAAAACTTCCAGAGCAAGACATACCATGCAAATTCTCCAGCAATGCAGGAACATAGCCCTGACCTTCAATGTACAGGCTGCCCAAAGTCACACCAAACCCACAGACATCTCAAAACTCACTACTGGACTCTTCATTGCACTCCAGAGAGAAGAAATCCAGCCCCACCCACCAGAACACCGAAGCAAGCTTCCCTAACCAGGAAACCTTGACAAGCCACTCGTCCAACCCCACCCACAGGGAGGAACCTCCGCAATAAAGAGGAACCACAAAATTCCAGCATACAGAAAGGCCACCCCAAACACAGCAATCTAAACAAGATGAAAAGGCAGAGAAATACTCAGCAGATAAAGGAACATGATAAATGCCCACCAAACCAAAAAAAGAGGAGGAGATAGGGAGTCTACCTGAAAAAGAATTCAGAATAATGATAGTAAAAATGACCCAAAATCTTGAAAACAAAATGGAGTTACAGATAAATAGCCTGGAGACAAGGATTGAGAAGATGCAAGAAATGTTTAACAAGGGCCTAGAAGAAATAAAAAAGAGTCAATATATAATGAATAATGCAATAAATGAGATAAAAAACACTCTGGAGGGAACCAACAGTAGAATAAATGAGGCAGAAGGTAGGATAACTGAGGTAGAAGATAGAATGGTAGAAATAAATGAAGTAGAGAGGAAAAAAGAAAAAATTAAAAGAAATGAGGACAACCTCAGAGACCTCTTGGACAATGTTAAATGCCCCAACATTTAAATCATAGGAGTCCCAGAAGAAGAAGACAAAAAGAAAGGTCATGAGAAAATACTTGAGGAGATAATAGTTGAAAACTTCCCTCAGATGAGGAAGGAAATAGTCATCCAAGTCCAAGAAACCCAGAGAGTCTCAAACAGGATAAACCCAAGGCAAAACACCCCAAGACACATATTAGTCAAATTAACAAAGATCAAACACAAAACAAATATTAAAAGCAGCAAGGGAAAAACAACAAATAACACACAAGGGGATTCCCGTAAGGATAACAGCTGATCTTTCAATAGAAACTCTTCAGGCCAGAAGGGAATGGCAGGACATACTTAAAGTGATGAAAGAGAAAAACCTACAACCCAGATTACTGTACCCAGCAAGGATCTCCTTCAAATATGAAGGAGAAATCAAAAGCTTTACAGACAAGCAAAAGCTCAGAGAATTCAGCACCACTGAAGCAGCTCTTCAACAAATACTAAAGGATCTTCTCTAGACAGGAAACAGAAAGTGTGTATAAACTCGAAACCAAAACAACAAAGCAAATGACAATGGGATCATACTTATCAATAATTACTTTAAATGTAAATGGTTGGAATGCCCCAACCAAAAGACGAAGACTGGCTGAATGGATACAAAAACAAGACCCCTATATATGCTGTCTACAAGAGACCCACCTCAAAACAAGGGACACATACAGACAAAGTGAAGGGCTGGAAAAAGATATTTCACGCAAATGGAGACCAAAAGAAAGCAGGAGTAGTAATACTCATATCAGATAAAAGAGACTTTAAAATAAAGGCTGTGAAAAGAGACAAAGAAGGACAATACATAATGATCAAAGGATCAATCCAAGAAGATATGACAATTATAAATATATATGCACCCAACATAGGAGCACCGCAATATGTAAGGCAAATGCTAACAAGTATGAAAGGGGAAATTAACAATAACACAATAATAGGGGGAGACTTTAATACCCCACTCACACCTATGGATAGACCAACTAAACAGAAAATTAACAAGGAAACACAAACTGTAAATGATACAATGGACCAGTTAGACCTAATTGATATCTATAGGACGTTTAACCCCAAAACAATGAATTTCACCTTTTTCTCAAGTGCACATGGAAACTTCTCCAGGATAGATCATATCCTGGGCCATAAATCCAGCTTTGGTAAATTAAAAAAAATTGAAATAATTCCAAGCATCTTTTCTGACCACAATGCAGTAAGATTAGATGTCAATTACAGGAAACAAGTATTAAAAATTCCAGCATAAGGGGGCTACACAACACACTTCTGAATAACCAACAAATCATAGAAGAAATAAAAAAAAAATATGCATAGAACAGAATGAAAATGAAAACACAACAACCCAAAACCTATGGGACAATGTAAAAGCAGTGCTAAGGGGAAGGTTCATAGCAATACAGGCTTACCTCAAGAAACAAGCATAAAGTCAAATAAATAACCTAACTCTATACCTAAAGCAACTAGAAAAGGAAGAAATGAAGAACCTCAGGGTTAGTAGAAGGAAAGAAATCTTAAAAATTAGGGCAGAAAAAAATGCAAAAGAAACAAAAGGGACCATAGCAAAAATCAACAAAGCTAAAAGCTGGTTCTTTGAGAAGATACATAAAATTGACAAACCATTAGCCAGACTCATCAAGAAACAAAGAGAGAAGAATCAAATCAGCAAAATTAGAAATGAAAATGGAGAAATCACAACAGACAACACAGAAATACAAAGGATCATAAGAGACTACTATCAGCAACTATATGCTAATAAAATGGACAACTTGGAAGAAATGGACAATTTTAGAAAAGTATAACTTTCCAAAACTGAACCAAGAAGAAATAGAAAATCTTAACAGACCCAAAACAAGCACGGAAATCAAAACTGTAATCAGAAATCTGCCAGCAAACCAAAGCCCTGGACCAGACGGCTTGACAGCTGAATTCTATCATAAATTTAGAGGAGAGCTAACATCTGTCCTACTCAAGCTCTTCCAGAAAACTGCAGAGGAAGGTAAACTTCCAAACTCATTGTATGAGGCCACCATCATTCTAATACCAAAATCTGACAAAGATGCCACAAAAAAAGAAAACTACAGGCCAATATCACTGATGAACATGTATGCAAAAATCCTTAACAAAATTCTAGCAAACAGAATCCAACACAAATTTAAAAGATCATACATCATGACCAAGTGGGCTTTATCCCAGGGATGCAAGCATTCTTTAATATCCACAAATCAATTAATGTAATATACCACATTAACAAATTGAAAGATAAAAACCTTATGATTTCTCAATAGATGCAGAGAAAGCCTTTGACAAAATTCAACATCCATTTATGATAAAAGCCCTCCAGAAAGCAGGAATAGAAGGAACATACCTCAGCATAATAAAGGCTATATATGACAAACCCACAGCAAATATTATCCTCAATGGTGAAAAATTGAAAGTGTTTTCCATAAAGTCAGGAACAAGACAAGGGTGTTCACTCTCACCACTACAATTCAACATAGTTTTGGAAGTTATGGCCACAGCAATTAGAGCATAAAAAGAAATAAAAGGAATCCAGATTGGAAAAGAAGAAGTAAAACTCTCACTGTTTGCAGATGACATGATCCTCTACATAGAAAACCCTAAAGACTCCATTAGAAAATTACTAGAGCTAATCAATGAGTATAATAAAGTTGCAGGATATAAAATTAACACAGAGAAATCCCTTGCATTCCTATACAATAACAATAGGAAAACAGACAGAGAATTAAGGAAACAATTCCATTCACCATTGCAACTAAAAGAATAAAATATTTAGGAATATATCTACCTAAAGAAACAAAAGACCTAAATATAGAAAACTATAAAACACTGATGAAAGAAATCAAAGAAGACACAAATAGATGGAAAAATATACCATGATTATGGATTGGAAGAATCAGTATAGTGAAAATGACGGTCAATGCAATCCCTATCAAGATACCAATGGTATTTTTCACAGAACTAGAACAAATAATTTCACAACTTGTATGGAAATACAAAAAACCTCGAATAGCCAAAGCAATCTTGAGAAAGAAGAACGGAACTGGAGGA
Source organism: Cervus canadensis (assembly GCF_019320065.1). Lineage (NCBI taxonomy): Eukaryota > Metazoa > Chordata > Mammalia > Artiodactyla > Cervidae > Cervus > Cervus canadensis. Next base: position 38,714,854 of record NC_057400.1, read on the forward strand.
ATCAACCTGCCTGACTTCAGGCTATACTACAAAGCTACAGTCATCAAGACAGTATGGTACTGGCACAAAGACAAAAATATAGATCAGTGGAACAAAATAGAAAACCCAGAGATAAATTCATGTAGCTATGGACACCTTATCTTTGACAAAGGAGGCAAGAATATACAATGGAGAAAAGAAAATCTCTTTAACAAGTGGTACTGGGAAAACTCATCAACCATTTGTAAAAGAATGACACTAGAACACTTTCTAACACCATACACAAAATAAACTCAAAATGGATTAAAGATCTAAATGTAAGACCAGAAACTATGAAACTCCTAGAGGAAAACATATGCAAACACTTCGACATAAATCACAGCAGGATCCTCTATGATCCACCTCCCAGAGTAATGGAAATAAAAGCAAAAATAAACAAATGGGACCTAATTAAACTTAAAAGCTTTTGCACAATGAAGGAAACTATAAGCAAGGTGAAAAGGCAGCCTTCAGAATGGGAGAAAATAATAGCAAACGAGTCAACTGAAAAGGGTTAATCTCAAAAATATACAAGTAACTCCTGCAGCTCAATTCCAGAAAAATAAACCACTCAATCAAAAAATGGAGAAGGAAATGGCAACCAACCCCAGTATTCTTGCCTGGAGAATCCCATGGACAGAGGAGCCTGGTGGGCTGCTGTCCATGGGGTCACGCAGAGTTGGACACGACTGAAGCGACTTAGCACGCATATATGCATTGGAGAAGGAAATGGCAACCCACTCCAGTATTCTTGCCTGGAGAATCCCAGGGACAGAGGAGCCTGGCGGGCTGCCATCTATGGGTCGCACAGAGTTGGACACAACTGAAGCGACTTAGCAGCAATCAAAAAATGGGTTAAAGAACTAAACAAACAGTTCCCCAAAGAAGACAGACAGATGGCTAACAAACACATGAAAAGATGCTCAACATCACTCATTATCAGAGAAATGCAAATCAAAACCACAAGGAGGTACTATCTCACGCTGGTCAGAATGGCTGGTTATCCAAAAATCTACAAACAATAAATGCTGGAGAGGGTGTGGAGAAAAGGGAACCCTCTTACACTGTTGGTGGGAATGCAAACTAGTACAGCCGCTATGGAGAACAGTGTGGAGATTCCTTAAAAAACAGGAAATAGAACTTCCATATGACCCAGCAATCCCACTCCTGGGCATACACACCGAGGAAACCAGAATTGAAAGAGATATGTGTACCCCAATGTTCATCGCAGCACTGTTTATAATAGTCAGGACATGGAAGCAACCTAGATGTCCATCAGCAGACCAATGGATAAGAAAGCTGTGGTACATATACACAATGGAATATTACTCAGCCATTGAAAAGAATACATTTGAATCAGTTTTAATGAGGTGGATGAAACTGGAGCCTATTATACAGAGTGAAGTAAGTCAGAAAGAAAAACACCAATACAGTATATTAACACATATATATGAAATTTAGAAAGATGATAACAATAACCCCATATGTGAGACAGAAAAAGAGACAGCGATGTATAGAACAGTCTTTGGACTCTGTGAGAGAAGGCGAGGGTGGGATGATTTGAGAGAATGGCATGTATATTGAACCATGTATATTATTATATGTGAAATAGATCGCCAGTCCAGGTTTGATGCATGAGACAGGATGCTTAGGGCTGGTGCACTGGGAAGACCCAGAGGGATGCGGTGGGGAGGGAGGTGGGAGAGGTGTTCAGGATGGGGAACACATGTACACCCATGGCTGATTCATGTCAATGTATGGGGAAAAAACCACTACAATATTGTAAAGTAATTAGCCTCCAATTAAAATAAATAAATTTTAAAAAATAAATAAATATAATCATACAACCAGAAAAAAAAAAAAGATTTGAAGCTAGAAAACTTAACAGGGGCAAGGTAGGTATCCACAAGTTAGAACTGCCCCCAGGAAGACAAAGCAATGAGGTACTGGTAGAGCAAGAGGGAGAGGTTGGGAAAGCAGGCCGTCAAAAGAGGTAATGGAGTGCAAGCTGTGGCCTGAGCAGAGAAGCCCCAACATCCACTAGAGAACCCAAAACAAGACCAGAAGGGAAGGGAGAGCACGTGATGGCACACAATCTGAAATTACTTCTCCTTAGGGGTTTCCATAAAGTGGAGGAAAACAACTGGGTTCTGCACTGAATATACTCAACAGCCCCAAGGCAAGAGGTTCATCATCAACTCAACAGTCAATATCCATCTTTTACAAAGTACTTTCCTGTTTATCATTTGATCCCAGACTAGCTGTACAAAGTGAAATTCTCCTATTTTACAGATGAATAGAGATGAAGAGATTAAACCATTGCTTAAAGGCACAAATCTAGTAAATGGGGCAGCTTGTTAGAGCTTAATTCTTCTGAAACCCATGACTTTGCACTGCTCACTGCACTGTCTTCAGAAACTGTCTTTTGCTCACTGTGTGGTTTCCAAGGTTTTTTTTTCCTTTAAAGTTTTCTTGCTTTAAGGAATTTTGTTGTTGTTGTTTGTTCCTTATTTTTAATGCAGATATGGGTTGGTTGAATACAGAAGAAAAAGTTCAAGGAAAACATATGTCAAAGCCTAGAAGAGCATAGCTAAAAAATTAATTTCCCTGGAGTGTGAGGCATGGGGTTACCAAGAGTCCCACCTATAGAACAGAGGAACCTAATTTCCTCACCACCACCCCAACCCCCAGACCACTAGAGTTGGGGATTAAGATGTGTTAACATTTCCATAGGGTATTTGTAGTAACTTCGTTCAATATATCTTCATTCTCCCAATGGATAGATTAATCTTGTATTATTCTAGAAAGGATGAAGGACTAGTCAAGAAGAGACCTTTGAAAGTTGTAGAAAAATGTAACTCAAAGGAATATTCTCTGCCAGGATTTAGAACATGCCTATACAGATAGCATAACTTTGCCAAGAACTTTCCAGTTAATACTACGATTTCAACAACTGATTAGAAAGTAAAATGCACTATCTCAAGCTACAGTAATATTGTTTTTCAGGTCATGTGATTCTGCTTTAAGAGATTTTTCCAGACCTGAAAATAGAACATGTCTCTAAGGCTCCCAGTCCAGTGAACTAAACAATGTGGCCTCTTCATTTTTAAATGGTCTGTTTTGAAATGCACAAATCTTAACACTTCATCAAGCTAAGAAAAGAAACAAAAGGAAAGAAATAGTCTCTTTAGCCAGAAAAAGCTGAGATGGGTTTGAAGACGCTGAAGCTGTAAGGTTGCTAAACTAAACAGAATCAATTGATTCAATTTTTTAAATCAAACAAAACCCACCACAAATCTTGCTTCTGTTTTTCTGACTGAGAGTCTGTGTTTCGAAGTTACACAGACAAAAATGCCTATCAAACCCAATGATATGTAAGAGATTCATTCACAAGGGATGCTGATATTTCTTAAGAAAGATTTGAAAACTCTAGTGTATAAGTTTCTAAGACTGGGCTTTCAAACAAGACATGTGTGCACTCACACACACACACACACACACACACACACACACACACGTACATCTTCTCTCCAGGAGGTACTAAAGTACTCATTTCAATCAATGGGAGAAAGCACCTGCAACACATATAAAATATCTATTATATCACCCATTAAAGTCTGTATTTTTAGAGCTACTGACCTTTATGTGAATGAACAATAAAGCTGTTCACAAACCTGACAGAGAGCAGCTTTTCCAAAGTGAAACAGTGAACCACTGTCCCTAATGCACCCATCAAACTCAACAATTAAAATGGTAGCTAGCACAAAATTTAAAATGCCACTGTAACACAACACTGTCAAGATTATCAGTCCTGGCTCAATAAAAAAATTCTTTGTTTTGCTTTGTCATTTATTAAAAAAAATAAAAAGAACTAAGTTATTTTTCAGATGAATGGGCTGAATAAATTTAAGGTCATCAAAAGACACTCAGTGGTCCACAGCTCCTTATGCTGCTGCCAAAGTAACTTGGGCGCTGGTACCCACAAACTGGTCCTAATATCACTGTTTAAGTAACAAACAGTCATTGTGTGGATTAAACAGGCCCAAATTCAAGTCTCATTTCTTCAGTTACTAGTTGTATGACATGAGTAAATTACTTAACCTCTTAGCTCCCATTGTCTTTTGTAATATAACACTAGTTGCCGAATGGAAATTAGGCTATATTCAGTTATAAATGAAGTTGTAAATGGATTTCCCTTGTGGCTCAGCTGGTAAAGAATCCACCTGCAATGAGGAAGGCCTGGGTTCAATTCCTGTTTGGGGAAGATCCCCTGGAGAGGGGAAAGGCTACCCACTCCAGGATTCTAGCCTGGAGAATTCCACGGACTGTATGGTCCATGAGGTTGCAAAGAGTTGGACACGACTGAGTGACTTTCACTTTCAGTTATAAATGAAATCATATATGTAAAGAGTTTAGCATAGTGCATGGTAGAGAGCAAATGTCCCCAAAGTTAGCCATTATTATCACTGAGAAATCTTAGAGGGACTGCATGATTTCTTATCTAATCTAAGATACATGAAGTACAAAATGTATAAGCAAATGAGGATGCCAAGCTACCCCTCAACAGAAATATTAGCAATGAGGAAGAACTCAAGCTAACTCAAGCTATCGGTTGAAGATTGAAAGTGAAGTTGCTCAGTAATGTCCAATTCTTTGTGACCCCATGGGCTGTAGCCTACCGCGCTCCTCCATCCATGGGATTTTCCAGGCAAGAGTACTGGAATGGGCTGCCATTTCCTTCTCCAGAGGATCTTCCCAACCCAGGGATCAAACCCAGGTCTCCTGCATTGTAGGCAGACGCTTTACCATCTGAGCCACCAGGGAAATCTTGGTTGAAGATTGGATCACACCAAAAACAACTGTTAATACCCAAACTGTTTCAGCATTCTAAATTCAAACAGATCACACTCCTTTGCAACACCAATTTACATAAGACTTTGAAACTGAGTTTTTAAACTTTGCATTTATCATGAAATATCCTTAACCATTTCCTAGATCTGTATACACTTTTCCATGTGGTGTTTTCAGCATAGCTTTTGTGCTAGAAATTAAACTAGTTTAAAAATTTTTAAAGAAATAGCATAGCAATTATCTAAATCATCAAACCAGGAAGGCAGTAACCTGGACAGTGCTCCAGAATATTCCAGTCACTAGAGGGGCTCAGCCTTCCTCTCTGAAATCCTTAACTCAAGCATTGTGCTTCCAGAAAATTAGCCGATTCCACCCTGAGATTTGTAAGAGGGCAACCAATGAATGTTTATTTTAAATCATCTTGTAATACAATATATATATATTCTTTTTCAGATTATTTCCCATTATAGACTATTACAAAATATTGAGCAGAGTTTCCTGTGCTATGTAGTAGATACTTGGTTACCCATTTTATATATATTAATAGTAGTGTATACATTTTGTTAATTTTGATAACATTATGGAGCCCTTGTGAATATGTATGTAGATCAGTTCATTGAAACTTTTTGCAAAGAAGAGGTAAGTTACCAACTGACAAACGAGTTAATAGAAAGAATAAAAGGGCACAATGGGGAGAATTTAAATATTTTTCCTGTTTTTTAAGGAAAACGAGGAAAAACAAAAATGCATACTTGTGTTTTATTTTCATTAAGAAACAGGAAAAAAAGAAACAGAAAAGATTAACAAGAAATTACAAAAAAAGCAGTAACAACATGAACATGGTGACTTCTGAAACTATTTCTGTAGTTATTTGTAAAAACATGAAAATTATAACTAGTTTATGGAGGTGAGAACAATCTGACTGAAACATCTGCATCTTGACTGACTGCCAGGGTGGTTCTCTGTGATGCAGATGGACCAGTGTCTTCTTCTTCCTTGACTTCAAGGTACGTCTCCCCTTAACCTGACTGCTCTATGACCTTACTGCCCAGATTCATACTTACTTGGATAATTTGATCCTAAAAAAAAGTTTACAATATTTACAGTAGAGGCTCTGACTTCTAAGAGACCTACACTGTCTCTATACAGATCCAAGGGCTCTCATCTGCTCTACTGCCTGAAGCCTAAGCAGAAATTCAACTTTTTGTAACGGAGCAAACTTAAAGTGTTGGGCAGGAGTTTCCTGAACAAGCAGGTCTGGCAGTGGAGAGAAACGGGGCTGAAATCTCAACTGCGCTGCTTAGTAAGCCACACATCCTGGTGTGGGACTGTGTCTGCCTGCTTCTCATTCACACATGCATCCTATGGGCTAGTGTGAGCCCTGCATCCAATTTGGCATACAGGTAAGAGACTGGCCCTCCTGTATTTTCTGATACTCTTCCCCTCACAGTGAGGCATGAAACACTACAAATATACACTTTCAGGAAATCATTTTGAAATACACGCTGCTGACATTACAGCCAGGTAGGCAGATGACATTTCCAGCATAATCAATGAGCCCAGTTTTGTCTACATTAATACAAGTGTGGTTTCTTTGCCAAACTTCTCTCTTTCTGTCTCTATTTCCTCTCTGTCTCATTTCTCTCTCTCCCTTCTTCTTCCCTCTCTGCCCCACTCAACATTTCTCTCTCTCTCTCTCTCCCACTGACCTCATTCCTAAAACCTTGAAGAAAACAAATTCTGCCTGAGTTTTCGATACATGGCTCAAATTTGGGTTGAAACAGTTCTCTCTGAAGCCATCTGCCACCCAAGCTGTTTGCATCCTTCACTGAATTCCCATTTCTAAAACCAGGGAGGAATCAAGGGCTTGTGTTGCCAGCTTCCTCTGAATTCACCCCTTGGACTCTGGTTTGCCCTCTGCTTTTCATTACTGGCTTCTGGTCCTTCAGCTCCTTCCCCAGGCACCTTCTTCCTTCCCTCATACTCTAACTGGGGGGACCCAGTCTCAAGGCAACTGTCCCTCTATTATTCTACCGACAAACTGTCAACTTGCTGCTCTTTCCATAAATAGCATCCCCCAAATCCACAACTGATCAGAATATGTGAAATTTTTATTTCTTAAAGGACATATTAAGCAAAGGAAGTACGATGATGATATATGTCCTATTTAACTGGAAAGGGAGATACATACAGTTAGGATACTGGCACAATTATTAAATTTATAGCACCTGATTGGGGAAAAAAAAAACCAAACGGTAAACACACTTACATATAGAGCAAAATTAAAAACAAAGGGGCTCCAACTGAAGAATATTTCTTAAACTGGTCCATAGTCATGGTCCATTATTAAATGTCAGGGTAAGTAGAAACCTTGTGATTATATGCAAAAAATTTTGTGCTAACTTTCCTGGGGAGAGATTACATAGATTTCATCAACTTCTCAGGGGAAATCTCTGACCCAAATATGCTCAAAATATTGAAGGAGAGTCAGTGACTGAAATATCAAAAGAAACTCACTCTAAGTAATTGATAACTTTTTTAAAATTTAGCATTTTAAAGTACAAATATTAAATTCTATGTATAAATATTGAAGTGGCCTCATCATTGGTGGGAGTACATTAATAGGATCAGGTAAGTTTTTCGAACTTACTCAAATTGCTTCATATATGATTTTTTTAAATGTGGAGGCATTCTTTTTTTTAAACTTTTTGTTTTATATTGGAGTACAGCCAATTAACAATGTTGTGATAGTTTCAGGTGGACAGCAATGGGATTCAACCATAAATATCCATGTGTCCCTTCTCCCCCGAACTTCCCTCCTATCCAGGCTAGTTCATAAATAATATTGAGTAAAGTTTCCTGTGCTGTACAGTAGGTCCTTGCTGATTATCCATTTTAAATATAGCAGAGTATGCAGGTAGATCTCAAACTCTGTAACTATCCCCTCCCCCTATCCTTCCCCTCCAGGAACCCTAAGTTTGTTTTCTAACTCTGTGAATTTGTTTCTATTTTGTAAATAAGTTTATTTGTATCATTTCTTTTTAGATTCCACATATAAGAGATGTCATATAATGTTTCTCCTTCTCTATCTGACTTACTTTAATCAATCTGACATTCTCTCATCAATGATGGGAGCATATCAATAGGACCAGGTAAGTTTTTCCAGCTTAGTAAATCACTTCATATATGATTTTCAAAATGTGAAGGTATTCTTTACAGTAGCATTTCCTAAAACTTCTCTGATGATGTGAATCACTTGGAGTATTTATATTTAAAAGAGTCCTGGACGCCACCCCACAAACACTGAATGGGAATTTAGGAGGCTTAGGAATTTTATTACCTTTTGTTTAAGATTTTACTTTTTCGAGCAGCATTAGGTTCATAGCAAGCTTTGGAGAAAAGCACAAAGATTTCCCATATATTCCCTGTGCCACACATGTATAGCTGCTATCAACATTCCCCACCAGAGTGGTCCATTTGTTACCACTGATGAACCTACATTTGACATACCATTTTATCCAAAGTCCATAGTTACATTAAGGTTGACTCTTGGTGTTGAATGTTCTATGGATCTGGACAAATGTATAATGACATGTATCATAGTATCAAACAGAATAGTTTCACTGCCCCTGCAAATCCTCTGTGTTCTAGCTGTTCAAATTTCCCCTTCGAACTTTTTTGAATCAAGTATCACAGGTGATTCTTATCAATAAGAATTATTTTGTGAAAAAATTTCCAAACTTAATATTTGTTCCATCACAGAAAAATGAACGGACTCACAGAAGGAAAGCCAGAAGTCCATACACTAATTTTTAAAAAGTATCATTTCTAAAATTAGATTCCTCTCTTTGCAAAATTTTGAATAAAAATGATAATTACAATAGTTTAGAGCATTTTGATCTTTATAGCAATGCAACAACTATTAAAATCAATTTTGTAATACATCTGTAACCAGATAGGTACAAAGGTTTTTCTACTCAATTTTTCCAAACCAGGTATTACAATACACCTACTGAAAATGCGTGGAGAACTTCCTGTTCGTGAGTCTTGGAATTTGATGAATGATCATGCCTAAAGTATTAAGAAATTATTCAAGGAATCTTAGCATAAAAGGCAAGACATTAAAAGAAGCAGCAGGGGGTCAAGTATTCTCTCTCAAACATATGATTCCATTAAACTAATAGATTTTTTCACAAAAGGAACGTTTTTCTAATGCATTACAAATCACCCAGGGAGATTATTTATAATGGTCATTCTAATGGGCTAGTCCTGCTAGTTTACAGTGCCAGCCTTAATAACAACATAACAGGAGGAAATTTCTTTTTAATTTTAAGTATTTAATTTTTAAAATTAATGTAATCAATTCAATTTCACAAATATTTGTTTAGTATCTTCTCTTAGCCTGGCTTTAGGCTAGGAACTAAGGATAAAATGATGAGTGAAGGCACAATTCCTACCTTAAAGAACACATCCTGTTTCAGATTTTTAAAAAATTTTTCTCCTGATTTTTAAAATCTGGGATAAACTAAATCCAGGGCTGACAAACTTTCCTGTAAGAAATCAGATAAATATTTTATGCCTTGCAGACTGTAGAGACTGTTTATAACTATCCAATTCTATTGTGCAGCATTGAAGTTGCCATTGTTTGCTGTTGTTGTTTTAGTTACTCAATCCAGTCTGACTCTTTTGTCACCCCATGGACCATAACCTGCCAGGTTCCTCTGTCCGCGGGATTTCCCAGGCAAGAATACTGGAGTGGGTTGCCATATCCTTCTCCAGGGAATCTTCCCGATCCAGGGATCAAACCCATGTCTCCTGCATTGGCAGGCGGATTCTTGACCACTGAGTGATCAGGGAAGGCCTAAAGCTGCCATAGACAATATCTAATCTAAAAAGCATGGTTACAATAAAGCTTTATTTAAATGAATAGTCTGCTGACCAGATTTGGTCCTTGCACTAGTTAGCCAGTGACTAAATAATTTGTGAATGTTTAAATTTTTAAATGCTCATTTAACCCTTTATCATATCTGCTTTACTGAAAATGTTTAGACCAGAAATAATGAAAAGTAGTATACTGAGGAGATAGGGAATTAAAAAATGACAGAAAAAATAGACTGAGAGAAATGAAGGAAGTTATTAGATGAGGAAACGCAGCATCACCCAAACAGAAAGTGATTCAAGAGTGGCCAAGCTCTACTGAGCAAGTGTGAAATCTTCTAAAACATTTGTGCAATATCAGCAATAATGATATTATTCTATAGAACAATCACTTTCATGCAAAATCACCTTTATAGTTCTAATTTGTTTTAAAAAAACAGATGTGTTCAGTTAGTGTTAGTAGCTAAGTCATGTCCGACTCTTTGAGACCCCGTGGACTACAGTCCACCAGGCTCCTCTGTCCATGGAATTCACCAGGCAAGAATACTGGAATGTAGTCATTCCCTTATCCAGGACATCTTCCTGATCCAGGTATCAAACCTTGGTTTCCTGCATTGCAGGCAGATTCTTTACCATCTGAGCCACCAGGGAAGCCCCGGATATGTTCAACTATACTTCAGTAATAAAATTTTTAAAAAGTAGACGTGTCAAAGAATTGCAGATAAAATTGAACTGTAATGCAAAATCATTTTTTTCAATTAAAAAAACAAACAAATACAAAGGAAAACATCAATATCTCCTCAAGTACTACCAACCAGGGACACTTCTTTTTCACCGAATAATTTTCAGCTGACTCTTCAAAGGGTCCTTACCATCATTCACACCCAACTGTCACGTTTTCAATGGCTACAGTGCTCAGCCAGCAAGAGCGTGTCACCACAGGGATATTATGTGTCAGGCACTGTGTGAGGAACTTTCTGGAGGTCATCTTTGCAGCCAAAGATGGAGAAGCTCTATACAGTCAGCAAAAACGAGACCAGGAGCTGACTGTGGCTCAGATCATGAACTCCTTATTGACAAATTCAGACTTAAACTGAAGAGAGTAGGGATAACCACTAGACCATTCAGGTATGACCTAAATCAAATCCCTTATGAATATACAGTGGAAGTGAGAAATAGATTTAAGGGACTAGATATGAGAGACAGCCTGATGAACTATGGAAGGAGGTTCGTGACATTGTACAGGAGACAGGATCAAGACCATCCCCATGGAAAAGAAATGCAAAAAGGCAAAATGGCTGTCTGAGGAGGCCTTACAAATAGCTGTGAAAAGAAGAGAAGCAAAAAGCAAAAGAGAAAAGGAAAGATATTCCCATTTGATTCAGAGTTCCAAAGAACAGCCAGGAGAGATAAGAAAGCCTTCCTCAGCGATCAATGCAAAGAAATAGAGGAAAACAATAGAATGGGAAAAACTAGAGATCTCTGCAAGAAAATTAGAGATACCAAGGGAACATTTCATGCAAAAATGGGCTCAATAAAGGACAGAAATGGTATGGACCTAACAGAAGCAGAAGATATTAAGAAGAGGTGGCAAGAATACACAGAAGAACTGTATAAAAAAACATCTTCATGACCCAGATAATCACAATGGTGTGAATCACTCACCTAGAGCCAGACATCCTGGAACAGTGAAGTCAGTGGGCCTTAGAAAGCATCACTACGAACAAAGCTAGTAGAGGTGGTGGAATTCCAGTTGAGCTATTTCAAATCCTGAAAGATGATGCTGTGAAAGTGCTGCACTCAATATGCCAGCAAATTTGGAAAACTCAGCAGTGGCCACAGGACTGGAAAAGGTCTGTTTTCATTCCAATCCCTAAGGATCATCGAAAAAGCAAGAGAGTTCCAGAAAAACATCTATTTCTGTTTTATTAACTATGCCAAAGCCTTGACTGTGTGGATCACAATAAACTGTGGAAAATTCTGAAAGAGATGGGAATACCAGACCACCTGACCTGCCTCTTGAGAAACCTATATGCAGGTCAGGAAGCAACAGTTAGAACTGGACATGGAACAACAGACTGGTTCCAAATAGGAAAAGGAGTACGTCAAGGCTGTATATTGTCACCCTGCTTATTTAACTTATATGCAGAGTACATCATGAGGAAAACGCTGGGCTGGAAGAAAGCACAAAGCTGGAATCAAGATTGCCGGGAGAAATATCAATAACCTCAGATATGCAGATGACACCACCCTTATGGCAGAAAGTGAAGAGGAACTAAAAGCCTCTTGATGAAAGTGAAAGAGGAGAGTGAAAAAGTTGGCTTAAAGCTTAACATTCAGAAAACTAAGCTCATGGCATCTGGTCCCATCACTTCATGGGAAATAGATGGGGAGACAGTGGAAACAGTGTCAGACTTTATTTTTTGGGGCTCCAAAATCACTGCAGATGGTGACTGCAGCCATGAAATTAAAAGACGCTTACTCCTTGGAAGGAAAGTTATGACCAACCTAGACAGCATATTAAAAAGCAGAGACATTACTTTGCCAACAAAGGTCCATCTGGTCAAGACTATGGTTTTTCCAGTGGTCATGTATGGATGTGAGAGTTGGACTGTGAAGAAAGCTGAGTGCTGAAAAATTGATGCTTTTGAACTGTGGTGTTGGAGAAGACTCTTGAGAGTCCCTTGGACTGCAAGGAGATCTAACCAGTCCATCCTGAAGGAGATAAGTCCTGGGTGTTCATTGGAAGGACTGATGCTGAAGCTGAAACTTCAATACCTTGGCCACCTCATGGGAAGAGTTGACTCATTGGAAAAGACCCTGATGCAGGGAGGAACTGGGGACAGGAGAAGAAAGGGATGACAGAGGATGAGATGGCTGGATTGTATCACCGACTCGATGGACATGAGTTTGAGTAAACTCCGGGAGTTTGTGATGGACAGGGAGGCCTGGCGTGCTGCGATTCATGGGGTCGCAAAGAGTTGGACACGACTGAGCGACTGAACTGAACTAAATATATATTTATATATATATATATATATATAAAATCCAAATTTAAATCAATTACTTGTACCTAAATACTGGTAGTAATAAATTATGGTAACTTATTTTTAAAAGCTTTATTAGAAAACAGGAGAGTCACACAAATGCCATACATTTCTTTTTAAAATTTTTGTTTTCTTAAAAACTGTTTTCTGGAAAGAACACTGGGCTCTACAATACTGAAGCTTGAACTAAAATCCTAGCCTGACCAGTCTTGCTAAGTTACTTACTATAAGCCACTTTATTTTTCTGGGTTAAAAATGCATTATCTCTGAGATGAAGGAGTGGATTAGGTAACTTTTAAGCAACCTTTAAATTCTTAAAATTTTGTGATAATATACATTCCTTTCTGTGGTATAAAGTAATAAAGAGCACCAGGGATGATAAAGTTAATTCTAAGGCAAATGTAATAATATCAATAATGTTATTTCAGAAAAAACTGATGATAACTTTATTTGAAATCTTCAAGATCTGACCCCTGCCTCTTTTTCCAGACTTACGCACTATGTTCCAGCAACACTTTTCTAGTCCTGGTACCTCTCATTCCTTCCTCTATGTCTGGTGCATCTGTTTGGAAAGTAGTTCTTGTAGCTCTTCAAATGACCAACTCATTACAGTTGAGGTCTTGATTCAAATGTCACCTCCACCAAAAGACCTTATGTGATCATTCTGCCCAAATTAAAGCCCCTGCCCCCACCATCTCCAACCCTCTTTATCAGAACACCCTGTATATTTGCCCACCAGTAATTATCACTATTTCATTGTTTGGTTGTCCATTTCTCCCAACTAGAACAGAAAAATCTTTGGGACTAGCATTTCGTCTGTCTTGTGTAAAATTGGAATGATGCCTGGCATGGAGGTAGCACTCAATAACTGCTTTCTACAGGGACAAATGAGTTAGTAAATGAATAGATGTACTGTAAAAGAAAACACTTTAACTTTTAGAAGGGTTACATAGAAGCAGAACATAAACTTGAAACTGTATGTTGTTTTTCACAATTTGAGAAGATAATAACCCAAACTAAGCCAGAGGAAGCATTAGTTTTCGCTTTGGGCTGTGTTCTTCTACGGAAGGTCAATAGAGTTATATGCTGATCAATACCAAGATCATGTTTTAACTGACTAAGTGAAAAGGCTTAAATTACTTAGCTTTTAATATTTGGAAACAAGCAAGTATCAAAATAATTCTATTGATTTCCAAAGAATTGAAAATCACAAGGCCTAATAATAAAGTCATGAAATAGCTCAATGAAAATTTAATTACTGTAGAAAGGTTACATTAAGAATGAGTCATAGAAGTTTAAAGAAACCTTTTTAAAAAAAAAAAAACAACACAGTTCTTTAACTGAATCTGATGCCATAAAGTCCAAGATGCAGATAATTTTAAAGTTAACTCTCAATTTCCCACAGTAGACTTCGGAATTGTAGCAGAGAGGTTACAACTTTTGAACTTCATAAATCCTGTATCTGGCACCAGTAACTAAGGTTTTGAGCAATTCTTTTAATTTCTCTGGGCATAAATTTTTAATTTGTAAGACAGGACTGGTAATACATGTTTTGCATTATTACTAATACTTATTTTGAAAATTCATGATACTCTAAAGCACTAAACATGGGATTCAGCACACATGAGATAATAAACAACAACTCAGCTGGACAATGAAAATGTACTGGCAGACTATGGAGAACAGTGTGGAGATTGCTTAAAAAACTGGAAACAGAACTCCCATAGAACCCAACAATCCCACTGCTGGGCATCACACCGAAGAAACCAGAATTGAAAGAGACAGGTGTACCCCAATGTTCACCACAGCACTGTTTACAATAGCCAGGACATGGAAGCAACCTAGATGTCCATCGGCAGACAAATGGATAAGAAAGCTGTGGTATATATACACAATGGAATATTACTCAGCTATTAAAAGAGTACATTTGAATCAGTTCTAATGAGGTGGATGAAACTGGAGCCTATTATACAGAGTGAAGTAAGTGAGAAAGAAAAACACCAATACAATATATTAACACATATATATGGAATTTAGAAAGATGGTAACAACGACCCTACATGCGAAACAGAAAAAGAGACACAGATGTAAAGAACAGACTTTTGGACTCTGTGGGTGAAGGCGAGGGTAGGATGATTTGAGAGAATAGCATTGAAACATGTATATTATCATATGTGAAACAGATCACCAGTCCAGGTTCGATGCATGAGACAGGGTGCTCAGGGCTGGTGCACTGGGATGACCCTGAGGGATGGGATGGGGAGGGAGGGGAGAGGGGGGATCAGGATGGGGAACACATGTACACCCATGGCTGATTCATGTCAATGTATGGCAAAAACCACCATAACACTGTAAAGTAATTAGCCTCCAATTAAAATAAATAAATTAAAAAAAAAAAAGAAAATGCACCAGTAGAGTGAGGCTACAGTTCTCAGGAGTACTGTGTGAGAGGGGAGAGAGGGCAGAACTACCTCCACAAGCCCATTTTCTTCTCGAGAAGCTGGATATGATCACTTCCTCTGTAAAACATGAAATCTGTATGGTTGAAAACTGAAATATTTTGAAGGTAGGCCACTTTTCCCTTAGAAAGAAAATGGCAACCAGCTCTAGGAGGTAAATCTTCTCACTATATTTTTTAGAAAAGAATCTGCATTCATAATGAATGTTAACACAAAATTATATTCTTCTATGCTACATTTTGGCCATGCCAAGCAGTTTGCAGGATCTCAGTTTCCCAACCAGGGGTCAAACCAGAAGACATAGCAGTGAGAGCCTGGAATTCTAACCACCATGCCACCAGGGAACTCCCTTTGCCATTATTTTCAGAGTCATATGAACTAATTTTTACTTTTAAAAGTTACTTAATTATTTGTTTGGCTATGCTGGGTTATAGTCACAACACATAGGATCTTCATTGCTGTGTGTGGAATCTTAGTTGTGTCACATGGGATCTCTAGTTGCAGCATGCGAACTCTTAGTTGCAGCATGTGGGATATCTAGTTCCCTGATCAAGGATCAAACCCAGGCCCCCTGCACTGGGAGTGTAGAGTCTTAGCCACTGCACTACCAGAGAAGTCCCTGAACTTATTTTTATTTTTTTTCATTTATTTTTATTAGTTGGAGGCTAATTACTTTACAATATTATAGTGGTTTTTGCCATACATTGACATGAATGGGGGGTTCAGGATGGGGAACACATGTTAAATCCATGGCTGATTCATGTCAATGAACTTATTTTTAAAAGGCTATAAATAAACTATCATGCAGAATACAAGAAATGATGCACATTAGGCATTTATAATACAGTCAATAAATATTTATTTAGGATCTAGCATTCTCATGATTCTATAAAAATAAAAAGGCAGTCCAATCACTGGCCCATTCATTCATTCACTCAACAAATATTTATGTAGTACCTAATGCTGAAGACATGAAGCTTATTTCCCCCGGGGATAAAGTGGCTGTGGCATTATTAGTTTTATACCAATATACACAAAGTTCATGTTTAAAGGGAGAGAACGGCTGTCTTGAAGAGGTGACATGAGCTGAAATCTATAAATAAGGATTAAGCTGGAGAAGGGTATGAGTCAAAGGTAGGAAAAGACACCCCAAACAGAGGTAATTGCAAATGCTGAGTTCTTATGGCAATAAGGAAGGTGATCTCTCCCAAGAACTGAAAGAAAGCCAATGTGGCTGGAGAGCATAGGGTATTGTGGTGACAGAAAAAGAGAGGTAGTCAAGGGCCAAGACTTGTAGAGCCTTTTAGACTCTGTTTAGGATTACAGCCTTTTTCTTAAAATCAATGAGAATTCACTGAGGAGATTCAAGAAAGCAGTGGCATGCTTTGATCTACATTTTGGAAAATTATTTTAACCTGAGGTATTGAGAACAGATTGGGGTAGATCATTGGATAGGAATACATAGATGACAGGTAAGAGACTGTTTTAGTAGGTCAGATGAGTGGTGATATTTAGCTTGGGCTAATTCAGTGGCAATAGTGATGGATGGATGGAGCCCAAAAATTTTATGAGGTGAAACTTACAGGACTTGTTGATGGAGAAAATACACAGAGAGGCATAGTTAGGGATGGCAAAGAAATAAGGGACAGGAAACTGTCCAAGTCCCTCTAGGGTTTTTGACCAGCACAAGTGGATGTTATTGTTGTTTAGACATTAAGCTGTATCTGACTCTTTTGCAACCCTGTGGACTGTAGCCCACCAGGATCTTCTCTGTTCATGGGATTTCCCAGGCAAGAATACTGGAGTGGGTTGCCATTTCTTCCTCCAGGAGACCTTCCTGACCCAGGGATTGAACCTGCATCTCCTGTATTGGCAGGTGTGTTCTTTACCACAGTCACTAAGGAAGCCTACACAAGTGAATAGGGTGAAGCTATAATTCACAAGAAGAAATTTTCCTTGGAAGAAAAGCTATAACAAACCTAGAGAGCATATTAAAAAGCAGAGACATTCCTTTGCCAACAAAGGTCCATCTAGTCTAAGCTATGGTTTTTCCAGTAGCCATGTATGGATGTGAGAGTTGGACCATAAAGAAGGCTCAACACCAAAGAATTGATGCTTTTGAACTGTGGTGTTGAAGAAGACTCTTGAGAGTCCCTTGGACTGCAAGGAGATCAAAACAGTCAATCCTAAAGGAAATCAACCCTGAATATTCATTGGAAGGACTGATGCTGAAGCTGAAGTTCTAATAATCAGCACATGATGCAAAGAGCTATCTCATAAGAAAAGACCCTGATGCTGAGAAAGACTGAAGGCAGGAGGAGAAGGGGAGAACAGAGAATGAGATGGTTGGATGGCATCACTGACTCAATGGACATGAGTTTGAGCAAGCTCCAGTAGATGGTGAAGGACAGGGAAGCCTGGCATGCTGCAGTCCATGGGGTCGCCAAGAGTCAGACATAACTGAGCGACTGAACAACAACAAATAATTCACTGAAATACGAAATACTGGAAGAAGGTCAGGTCTCAAGGTTGGTGTCTGGGCAGGTGAGAGGATCACAATTTTATTAACTTGACTTCGAGTTGCCTCAGAGATATCCAAGAAGGCAGGCGGGTCTAGAGTATGTAAGAGAGATGTAGGCTGGAAATAGAGGGTTCAGGGTCATTGGTGACCTTTAATGTTGTAGGTGAGATTTTCCAGAAAGACAAAATAAAAAGGAAAAGGGATCTAAACTAAGCCTTAAAAAAATTCTAAGTTTAGAATACCCAGGTAGAAGATGATGAACCTAAAATGAGTATTTTAAAAAATGGCAAGAGAAGAAGGAAGAAAATCAGACTAGGATTTATTAAAGAAATCAATGGAATAGAATCTTTTAAGAAAGAAGGAGTCAAGGATATCCAATGCATAACCACATACATACACAAAAATACAAACTGTTGAAAGGTTTTTCTGAGGGATTAAGGTAGTAATAGCAATATTAAGAATAACAAATTAGACTTCCACTTCTGATCATGATGGAGTATCAGAGACCAAGCTTACCCTTCCACTGAAACAACTAGAAAACTGCACAAAATTTATGAAACCCATGTGAAAACATAGAAACACATTCAAGAACAGTGTCCATGATTGCTTAGAAAAGAGAAACAAGCTGAATGAGCGTCATGATTTCCCTGCCTTTCAGCTTGGAGGTATATTCTCGATCATGCAATAAGGAGGAATAATTCTCAAGCATTAGTAAATTTGAAGAGTCAGAGATCAGCCATTAGGGAAGCTAAGCTAAGGTATCCAGAAGCTTGTGGAGTAGAGTTCCATAAATGAAGGGAGCTATGCAGAAAGTCAGCTCCGTAAATCTGAACATGGTTCTTCTTGAGTCTTTGTTGAATTCTAAGAGGTGTGTATAGAGGAGAAAACAGTCAAAATCTAAGCAAACATTGAATGGGAAGATGTAAGATGAGCAGTTACTAGAGTTCACAGAGGGGTGGGAGATGTTCAACTTCATACCGCTTGAGTAAAAAGTCCTTGTTAATCAACCTGGGCATTCAGTAGTGACCCCAGGAGGCTATACCTCAATAGCAAGGCTAATTTTTGTTTATAGTGAAGGCTACTCAGCACTCATCCTACCAAAGCTTAAGACAAGCCTTGATCTGATCCACGAGTCTTAACTGCCTACCAAACAAGACCCAGCACTAATTTTAAGACAGAAAAATCAAGATGTTCAACAATGTAACATTTAAATGTCCATTATCTGCTCAAAAAGCTCTAGACATACCAAGAAGCAGAAATACACTGACTGATAAACAGGATAAAAAATCAATAAATAGAAACAGATACAGAAATGATAGAGATGATAGGATTAGTACTAAAAAAAACTTGAAAAAAACCTCTAATAAATGCTATAAATAGACTCAAAGGTTTAAAAGAAAACACAAACATAAGAGGAGAGACACAAATAAAAATGATCACAGACTATTTGTCAGAAACTACAAGTCATGAGGAAATGACACAACATCTGTACAGTGCTAAATGAAAAGCAAAAGTTGTTGGGGCTTCCCTAGTGGCTCAATGGTAAAGTGTCTGCTTGCTGATGCAGGAGACATGAGTTCAGTCCCTGATCTGGGAGGATCCCATACACTGAGGAGCAGCTAAGCCCATGCACCACAGCTATTGAGTCTGTGCTCCAGAGTCTGGGAGCTGCGACTACTGAGCCCACGTACCATGACTACTGGAGCCTGAGTGCCCTGGGGTCCATACTCCACGACCAGAGAAGCCACCACAATGAGAAGCCTACATACCACAGCCAGAGAGTAGCCCTCACTCACCACGACTAGAGAAAAGCCTGGACAGCAATGAAAACCCAGCACATTTCATCTCCTGCTTGTGCTCAAATAAATAAAATTATTTAAAAGAAAGTTTTAAAGGCTGGCAACGTAGAATTCTACAAACTCAGTGAAAATAGCTTTCAACAACAAAGGCAGAACAAAGAATTTTTCAGACAAATAAAAGTTAAAAATTTTTCATGTGCTGCACCACATGAAATGTTAAATAAAGTTCTCCAGGTGGAAAAAAAATGATACCAGATGAAAAATATATGTAGTGGTATTTACATCATAAATGGATAAAAAAGAAATTATAACAATGAAAAATGATAGGAGGTGGGAAGTGAAAATATTGTGTGATAACGGTTGGGTTATCTAATGGGTAAACTACTAAAATATTATTAAAGATAGACTAGTATGAGTTACATATAAATCCTAGAGGTTCTACTAAAAAATCAAAACCATAATCTCTTGATAGAGATGAAAATAGAATACTAAAAGCTACTCAATCCAAAGAAGAAAAAAAAGTAGAGAAAATGAACAAAAAATGGAGTTTATAACAAAAGAAGAATGGCAAGATGGTAGGCTTAAATCCAATCATATTAATAAGTATATTAAAATAAAAGCCCTAGGGGACTTCCCTGGTGGTCCAATGGCTAAGACTCCGCACTTCCACTGCAGAGAGCACGGATTTGATCCCCAGTTTGGGCTTCCCTGGTGGCTCAGAGGTTAAACCGTCTGCCTGCAATGCAGGAGACCTGTGTTCGATCCCTGGGTCGGGAAGATCCCCTGGAGAAGGAAATGGCAACCCACTCCAGCATTCTTGCCTGGAGAATCCCACAGATGGAGTAGCCTGATGGGCCACAGTCCACGGGGTCACAAAGAGTCAGACACAACTGAGCGACTTCACTCGCTCACTTCACTCTGGGGAACTAATGTCTCACATGCTGTGTGCAACAGCCAGAAAATAAAAATAAAAGTAAATGATCTAAACACTGCAAGTAAAAGATAGAGATTATCAAACTGGTAGAGATCATTTTAAAAAGGCCAACTTTACGCTATCCCAAAAATACACTTTAAAAATATAAAAAAAAAATATATAGACAAACATAGGATAAAAGTATAAGGATGGCAAGATATATATCCATGTAAAAGTAAATATAAGAAATCCGGAGTGATATAATAATATCAGAGAAGGAAGATATTGGAATAAGATATATTACCAGAGATTAGGGGGACTTTTCATAAAGATAAAGGGTTTGATTCATCAAGAAGAGATATTAAGTCTAAAAATATTTACATCTAATAACTGAATTGCATAGTACATGAAACAAAAGCAGGAACTTTTAATTGAAAGAATAAATAGATAAACTCTCAGTTATAGCTGGATAATTCAAGACTCTTTTCCAAATAATTGATAGAAAGTAGATAGAAAATCAGTAAGAATATAAAATATGTATATAACACTATCAAACAACTTGACCTAATTAACATCTGGAGAACATTCTGACAACAGCAACATATATATTCACTACAAAAGCAAATGAGATATTAACCAAGGTAGACCATATTCTGGGTCTCAAAACAAGTCTCAAAACTTAATAGGGTTTAAGATTTTATAAAGTGTGTTCTCCAAACAGAATCAAATTATGAACAGAATTAAATTAGAGATCTGCTGCTGCTGCTGCTGCTGCTAAGTCGCTTCAGTCGTGTCCAACTCTGAGCGACCCCATAGACGGCAGCCCACCAAGGCTCCCCCGTCCCTGGGATTCTCCAGGCAAGAACACTGGAGTGGGTTGCCATTTCCTTCTCCAATGCATGAAAGTGAAAAGTGAAAGTGAAGTTGCTTGGTCGTGTCCAACTCTTAGCGACCCCATGGACGGCAGCCCACCAAGGCTCCTCCATCCATGGGATTTTCCAGGCAAGAGTACTGGAGTGGGGTGCCATTGCCTTCTCTGAAATTAGAGAGATCAGTATCAGATAAAAGCTGAAAAATCCCTCAATATTTGGAAATTAGCATACTTTAAAAAACAAGTTTAACAAATTATTTGAACAGATGCTTTACAAAAGACATAGACATGTCCAATAAACACATGAAAAAAAAGTTCAACATCTTTAGTTATCAGGGAAATGCAAATTTAAACCATAATAAAATACTACAACACACACATTAGGATGGCTAAACTTCAAAATATAGTTGACTCTTGAACTACCCAAGGATTAGGGGCACCAACTATCTGTTGAAATCTGCATGTAAAAATCTGAAATCAGCAGTTGAAAATCTGCATATAGTTGACCCTGGAAGGTCCTACATCTGTGGATTCTAGCAACTGCAGATAGCATAGTACTGAGATACATACAGTTGAAAAAAATTTACTTATAAATGGACCCTTGCAGTTCAAACACTTGCTGTTCAAAGGTCAACTGTATTGACAATACCAAGTGTTAGCAAGATTGTAGAGCAACTAGAACTTCATGCATTGCTTTCAGGGCTATAAAACAGTATAGCTACTTTGGAAAACTGGCAGTTTCTTAAATAGTTAAACATAAGACTACCATAGGGCCCAGCAAGTCCAAGAGAAACAAAACATATAAAGACTTGTACACAAATGTTCATTGCAGCTTACTCATAATAACCAAAAACTAAAACAACTCAAACGTCCATCAACAGATAAATGGATTAAAAATTGTAGTATATACATATAATAAAAAATCCTACTCAATAAAAAGGAATGAACAATGATACACACAGTATGGCTGAGTCTCAAATCACTCTGCTGAGGCAAGAAGTCAGAAAAGACTACATGCTGTATGATTCCATTTGTGTGAAATTAATCTAAAATGACAAAAAGCAGATCAATAGTTGCCTGGGAAAGGGTGGTGAGGGAAATTGTTGAAGTGATGAAAACAATTCTGTTGATGCTTAGATAGGTGATTGGTTTGTCAAAACTTATCACACTATACTTGAAATAGGTACTTTTTAATGTAAATATGTCAGTAAAGTTTATTTTAAAATAACACTCCACATTACCATCCTAATGTTCAATATTAAGAGAAAATGTGGAACAGGAAAACAGATAAAGATTCGTCAGAAAACTAGATAACTTGGAAGTTAGAAACTCAATTCTAAATCTTTCATGAATATATTGCTTTTAAGTGTAGACTCTAGAAGCAGGATACCAAGGTTAAAATCCCAGCTCTGACACTTGGTAGCTGAGCAATTCTGGACAAGTTAAGTGACTATCTGTGCCATAATTTACTATAAACTGGATGATAATTGACCTTCCCAGGCAGCACTAGTTTTAAAGAACCCACTTGCCAATGCAGGTGATGAGGGTTAGATCCATGGGTCATGAAGATCCCCTGGAGGAGGGCATGGCAACCCACTCTAGTATTCTTACCTGGAGAGTCCTATGGACAGAGGAGCCTGGTAGGCTACAGTCCATGGGCTTGCAAAGAGTCAAACATGACTGAAGCAACTTAGCACGCATGTAGGATGATGCGCATACCTACCTCATATCATTTTTCAAGAGACTAAATGAAATAATATATATGAAGTGTCAGGCACACAGCAAATGATATGTGTTAGCTGCTGCTGCTGCTAAGTCACTTCAGTCGTGTCCGACTCTGTGCGACCCCACAGATGTCAGCCCACCAGGCTCCCCCATCCCTGGGATCCTCCAGGCAAGAACACTGGAATGGGTTGCCATTTCCTTCTCCAATGCATGAAAGTGAAAAGTGAAAGTGAAGTCGCTCAGTCACGTCCGACTCTTAGCGACCCCATGGACCGCAGCCCACCAGGCTCCTCTGTCCATGGGATTTTTCCAGGCAAGAGAACTGGAGTGGGGTGTCATTGCCTTCTCCGATGTGTTAGCTATTATTGTGCAAATCAAAACAGCTATAGACTTATTCCAGGATGCTCATATGAGTTGTTTTTATCTGATGGCTGTTTAGTAGTCTATTAAAAAATAAATCCAACACACTTTACAACTAAAGTTGTTATATGTTATACCAAGATTTCATGGAAAGAGAGCCTGAAAGAGAATCTGAAATATCATTATAATCTAGAGGTGAGTCCCAAGTCTGGACAAACTGGGGCAATTTTCAACATCTTTTTTTTATGGGTCTTTGTAAAAATGAGATTTTTATTTCTAGAGCTGTCAATTCACCAAATCGAACTATGAAAACTTAAATAAATGCACAGTATATAAGAAGCAAAATTAAGAGATTCTCAGAGCTAATTATACTAACTATAACATTTCTAAACTATCACATGAAAAAATATAAAATTAGAAGCATCTAATTAAAATGTTGCAAAATAAGCTCAGATTTAGTTGCCTTATATATCCTGAGACATCTATTGAATAGCAAAATTTCCTTCTTTTTTACGGATGGGTAATATTTCATATTAGCTTCTTTATTCATTCATTGAAGGATAGACACTTAGGCTGTTCCCATGTCTTGTCTATTGTAAATAATGCTGCAATGAAATTGGAGAGCAGATATTTTTTCAAGATAGTGATTTCATTTTCTTCAGATATATACCTAGAAGTGGAATTGCTAGATCATATGGCAGTTCTGTTTTTAATTTCTTGAGGAACCTCCATACAGCTTTTCATAATTTACATCCCCACCAACAGTGTACAAGAGTCCCCCACACCCTGCCAGCACTTGTTCGCTGCTGTCTTTTTGATGATGGCCATTCTAATAGTGATAAGGTGATAGCTCATTCTACTTTTGATTTGCATTTTTCTTATGATTAGTGATGCTGATCATCTTTTCCTGTACCTGCTGGCCATGTGAATGTCTTTCTTTGAAAAATGTCTATTCAGTTCCTCTGCCTATTTTTTAACCAGATGATTTGGGGTTTTTTGTTATTGAATTATATATCAATTTCTTACGTAATTATGCAATATCTGACTTTTTCTTGTATGTTAGTATTTAAAATAAAAATATTCTGAAGATATTCTGAAATATTCTAAAGATATGCCTTTATTAAAAGGCAAATTCTTTGCTATGTGACATCGTATGGCTTGGGAATTTTAATCCCTCCTTTTGTCGATATAGTTCTTTTTCAGCTTCAAACACAATATCTACGATCTGAAAAAATATATGCACTAAGTATAACTTTTTGTCAATACTGTTTACTATCATGTTTTCTTTCCATCCTAGAAGAGTATGAGAAAGAGTAAAATATTTGTTGATTTACTCAGGTTCAATCTCCCCCATGTTCACCAACCATGTGAATATAATTTTCTAAATATAATTTTCTAAATAGTATAGAATTTTGGCTTCTTTCTAGTCAAAATCTTTTCTTATGGTTTTATTTTTACATGACATTTGTTACATTTGAGTTACAGAATATTAGACATGTGACTTCTTAAAATGAATAAGCACCACCTTAAAAAAAACTCATAGAGTTAACTATTGAGGTGGAAAGTATACTTTGCACCAAATTAAAATCTCGTTGTTAGATCTGACTGCCTTTTTCTTATTAAAAGAGCTGTTACACATTAAAAACTTGCTTTGATGGAAAATAGGAAAAAATACCCCATTATCAAAAACAAAGACTTGTTAAAGGTAGTATTAAAAATAAATAATTGGCTTTTGTTCATGAATGGCTAAATGTGTTTTGTGGTTTGAAAGAGCTAAGAACAGATTGCTTCTTTTACATTGTTAGCAAAGAAATGTTTTCATCAATTAACATTCTTTGCTAAGAACAGTTTTGGTTTTTTTTTCCAGTGCTTTTTCTCAAATACAGTATTATATAAATAGGCCTGCCCAAAGGACAATTCCTGGGCTTTTTTCTTTGATGTCTTAGAGTATAATAATTATGGCATGCCAGTTCTGAATTATGGCAGAAAACAAAAAAATCACATTTCAAACAGATAATTTACTTGAAGAAAATGTTGCCAGAGGTAGCCATTACTGCTAATTAAATGAAAGGTACATCACCCACAAATCATGGCAGTCTTCCTCTTCATCATGCTTTTGCCTAACATTTTCATCCCAGAAAGATGGAAGTAGGGAACAAACAGTTGTAAAAGAACTATTAGAACACACCATTCTACTCACCCTGCCTCAGTATTACCCTTCCCTCTTCCACCC
Source organism: Cervus canadensis (assembly GCF_019320065.1). Classification (NCBI taxonomy): domain Eukaryota; kingdom Metazoa; phylum Chordata; class Mammalia; order Artiodactyla; family Cervidae; genus Cervus; species Cervus canadensis. The sequence goes on from NC_057400.1 coordinate 38,740,529, forward strand.
CGTGCTGAAGTGATTATCGTTTTCTGAGGGTCGGGTGCAATAATTGGCAACATTTAAGGAGCAATTTCTCCTAGCCAGGCTCTATCCTAGGTGCTTCATCTATTTTGATTCATTTAATCCTCACAATGTGTGTGTTAGTCACTCAGTCATGTCCGATTCTTTGCAACCCCATGGAGTAGCCCAATTCCATGGACAGGCTCCTCTGTCCATGGAATTCTCAAGGCGAGAATACTGGAGTCGGTAGTCATTCCCTTCTCCAGGGGATCTTCCTGACCCAGGGATTGAACCCAGTCTCCCACACTGCAGGCACATTCTTTACTGTCAGAACCACCAGGAATGTCCAGTCCTCACAATGATGTTTGGTAACACGGTTGTTCCTATGTTGCAGAGTAGGAGTGTAAGGTCAAAGGTCACATAGCTGCTGCATGGCAGAGACTAGAATGCACACCCAGGCAGTCTGGCTCTAGAGCCCATGGACCTAACTGCTCTATTCTATTCCCCCTCAGGGAATAGAACTCCTCAACACAGAGCAGGGGACCTCTGTCATGCATCTTCATTTTTTTTTTTTTTTTCAGTAAACAGCTGCTCCCTTGATAGGATAAGAGTAGGTCCTAGAGGGAAAGAAAGGAAGGCAAGATAGAAGTGGGAACTAAGGGAAGAGATGGATCTCAAACAGGGAATAAGAAAGGAGTCTATTCAAAGCAGTTTATGGAAAAATGAAAACAAACAGGGTTGTGGAAATAAATTTAAGGGCTACAGCAAAGTGAGAAAAATTTTTGGTAAATTTTTTTCAAAGAAAACAAGGCCACGATTTAGAATGAGATCATGCAGTATGTCATTTTATACATGAATTAACATAAGCCTGGAAAAGATTTTAGTCTGACTGATAGATTTTACAGATCGGTAAACACAGAGCCAGGGAGATTAAACTCTTTATCCAAGACATAAAGAAGCAGGGAGCATATGCAAGTCTAGACCCCCAACCAGATCTCCTGACTTTGAGCTCAGCACCCTTCCACCAACTATATCAAACACAACTCATCAGCTTTCAAAACACAGAAATGGTGGTCAAGAGGTTTTTACTCAATTTCAAGAATATAAAAAATAATTACAGCATATACATATTGGAGATTAAATGCAAAAATCCCTAAAGTTATCTTCTCAATAATCAAATAATATTGCAGGAGAGTAGCACAGATAAAGTAGTTATTTATAAATGCAAGAAAGAAAACTCTTCGTATAAATGCAAAATTTTCCCCTAATATTCTTTCCCTATAAACATTTTAAATTGATATTATTTTAGTTTGGAAAAATTAGGCACATACAAAAAATACGTAGCAAACAGAAAAATATCTAAATCATACTGACTTTATGAGACTGAATTCAGGAGTCTTGGGCTAGGAGTTGTACCGCCAGGTGTGTGGTTTTTGTGGGGTTTTTTTTTAGTATTTATTTACTTATTTGACTGCTTCAGTTGTATCTGACTCTTGGCAACCCTTAGCCTTCCAGGCTTCTCTGTCCATGGGATTCTCCAGGCAAGAATACTTGTTCCCTGATCAGAGAATCAAATCTGGGCCCCTTACACTGGGATCTTGGAGTTTTAGCCACTGGACCACCAGGGAAGTCCCGGTACAGCCAGTTTTAATGCTGGTTTGTAACCTCTAAAGTTCTTCCCAGCTCAAAAGTTCTATAATTTTAGAAAACTGACACTTTAAATAAAGAGTGGATTAAAATATTAAATTTAAGTGTATTTGACCAATTATACCACCTAACATAAGGCTATAAGAAAATTGTTTAGAGTGGCTAAAAAAAATGGAGATGTATAAATGATTATGGTATCTATAATATTTCAGACTATCTTAATTAAAAAAGAAATTTTTACCTAATATTAAAAAATAGGAGGAAGGATGCAAAAAGAAAAACTGACTAAAAAGTAAAAAGGAAGAGGCCTTTTCTGAGATAAACCCTCAGATGTCAAAGAACCTTGTTTTTAAGGTCAACTATAGATACAGTAGCACATTCATACTAAAAGTTCAGAAGTTGACATATATTACTTTTTTTAATTTTGAAAGTTAATAATTAACATTTGTGAGAATGGAGAAGTATATTAAACCTCATTTTCTAGTTGTGAGACAGAGGCAGTAGAAAAATATGTGGCATTTCCAAGGTCAAACAGTAGATCATTGAAAGTCTGGGATTTTGAAATCAGGTTTTCTATTGATCATAAAAATGTATTAATTCTGCAAGGGTGGAATTTTTTTTCATATTTCAAATTCTCTACAGCAATTTCCTTTGCTTTCTTTCCATTGTGCTGTTATCTATGTTTCACTTTCACACCATTTGCATGTGTCAAAAGAATAATACTAGTCCTAATATCACTCAAGATCACTAACCTCTCTTGGTCTGGATCACAATAATGATCAACATCTCTGATGATGTTAGAGACTTAAATGTGATTTACTGCAGATAAATGATCCAAATGATCGTCAAGACAAAACATCAAAAATTTAGATTTGAATGTCGTCTTCCAACAACTTATTTCTACTACCTGGAGTAGACAGGAAAGAAAAACTAAAAAACCAAAACAAACCAAAACAGAAAACTAAGGTCTCTAAATATTCTCTGACACTTACCTCTATTAATAAGCATTTTTTAGCACATATTTAAAAATTGATCTTATAAATTCTTTAAGTATAATGTTGTAGTAACATTACATAAATTATAAAACATAAATACAGAGAAATCCATAAATACAAAAAAAAATTTTAATGTATATAGTGCTGATAATTTTATCAAATTTTAGTGAGAGTTATGTGGTAGAAAATGCTGTATTACCTTGAAAATCTTGGCTTAATACCTGATTATACAGGGTTCAAAGTCTAAGGTCAGTTTATTCCCATACTTAGATATAAGGACTATTGTACTTAAATTAGATGGCACAAAGAGATATGGAAGAAGTGCAAAATTAGTTTCATGTACTCAATTATGATACTCAAATTTCAGTTCATCCATTAATTATACAAAGGTTGTAGCTTAGTATTTTTCTAGTCTAGTAATTTTCTGACTTCACTGATATCAATCAGTTTTCTTAGCAAAGTTTTTTTTTCTTTATTTATTTAACATTTAACATATTGGGTCTAAATCCACTGAAATGCATTTGGAAGATTTTCAATCATGTTAAAAATTGTTTGCAAATGTACTAAGTGTTCATAAATGAGAGTTTTAAGACAATGTGCTCATGCTATTTTTAAAATTTTTTGTTTGTAATAACAGCTTTATTAATATCTAATTGACACTCCATAAAGATATTGTCACCCTGCTTATTTAACTTATATGCAGAGTACATCATGAGAAACGCTGGGCTGGAAGAAGCACAAGCTGGAATCAAGACTGCCAGGAGAAATATCAATAACCTCAGATATGCAGACGACACCACCCTTATGGCAGAAAGTGAAGAGGAAAAAGCCTCTTGATGAAAGTGAAGGAGGAGAGTGAAAAAGTTGGCTTAAAGCTCAACATTCAGAAAACTAAGATCATGGCATCTGGTCCCATCACTTCATGGCAGATAGATGGGGAAACAGTGGCTGACTTTATTTTGGGGGGCTCCAAAATCACTGCAGATGGTGATTGCAGCCATGAAATTAAAAGACGCTTACTCCTTGGAAGGAAAGTTATGACCAACCTGGATAGCATATTAAAAAGCAGAGACATTACTTTGCCAGCAAAGGTCCATCTATGAAGGCTATGGTTTTCCCAATGGTCATGTATGGATGTGAGAGTTGGACGGTGAAGAAAGCTGAGTGCCGAAGAATTGATGCTTTTGAACTCTGGTGTTGGAGAAGACTCTTGAGAGTCCCTTGGACTGCAAGAAGATCCAACCAGTTCATCCTAAAGGAGATCAGTCCTGGGTGTTCACTGGAAGGACTGATGCTGAAGCTGAAACTCCAATACTTTGGCCAACTCATGAGATGAGTTGACCCTTTGGAAAAGAACCTAATGCTGGGAAGGACTAGGGGCAGGAGGAGAAGGGGACGACAGAGGATGAGTTGGTTGGATGGCATCACCGACTTGATGGACATGAGTTTGAGTAAACTCCGGGAGTTGGTGATGGACAGGGAGGCCTGGTGTGCTGCGATTCATGGGGTTGCAAAGAGTCGGACACGACTGAGCAACTGAAGTGAACTGAATTGACTGAAAGATATAATATTCATTACAAGTGTACAATGCAACTTTTTTTAGTAAATATACAGTTGTGCAACCATCATCACCATTTAGTTGTAGAACATCTCAATCACCTGAAACTTTCCGTCATAATCACTTGCATTCAATGTTCCCATTCCAGCCCAAGATAATCATTGATCTGCTTTCTGTCTCTATTTTCCTTTTTGAGAAGTTTCAAATAAATGGTATCACAATATATATGATCTTTTGTGGCTGTCTATTTTCCTCTTAGCATAATAAATCAGAGATTTATCTATATTATAACATGAATCAATAGTTCATTATTTTTATTGTTAAATAGTATTACCCTGTGCAGTACTTTAAAAATATTTATTTTTGGCCGTGCCAAGTGTTTGCTGCTGTGTATGGGCTTTCTCTAGTTGTGGAGAGGGGGGCCACTCTTGGTTGTGCTGCATGGGCTTCTCATTGTGGTGGCTTCTCTTTTTGCAGGGCAGAGGCTCTGCAGTGCAGGCTTAGTTGCCCTGAAGCATATGGAATATTCCAGGACCAGGGATCGAACCTATGTCCCATGCATTGGCAGGCAGATTCTTAACCACTGGGCCACCAGGGAAGTTCCATTGCATAGCATTTTATCTAATCATTATTTGATGGACATTTGAATTATTTCAGATTTTTCCTATTATGAACACTACTATAATAATTCATGTAAAAAGTCCATTGTTTAGGCATATGTTTTTACTTCTCTTGAGATTTCTAAAGGTAGAACTGCTGGATCATATGGTAAACTTGTATTTATATTTTAAAGAAACTGCCAAACAGTTCTCGAAAGTGGGTACGTAATTGTGTGTGCGTGCTAAGTCGCTTCAGTCGTGGCCAACTCTTTGTGACCCAGTGGACTGTAGCCCACCAGGCTCCTCTGTCCATGGGATTCTCCATGCAAGAATACTGGAGTGGGTTGCAGTGCCCTCCTCCAGGGGATCTTCCCGATTCAGGGATCAAAACCAGGTCTCTTGCGGCTCCCACATTAAAACTGGTTTCTTTACCATTGAGCCACTAGGGAAGCCCAAATTGGGTATAGCAACCAGCAACTTATAAGAATTAGTTTTTCCACATCTTTGTCATCACTTAGTATTGTCGATCTTTTGCCTTTTACTTATTCTAGTAGTTGTATAGGGCATTGTATTAAAGTTTTAATGTGCATTTCCCTAATGATTAATCATGCCGAGCACTTTTCATTTGATTACTAACCATTTGTATAACTTTTCGGTGAAAAATCTAGTCAGATATTTTGTCCATTTATAAAATTGATTTTGCCTTATTTTGATATTTAAAAGTTTCTTTATATATTCTGATGTAAGTCCTTTGTAAGATTATGCTTTACAAATACTTTTTTTCCCAGTCTGTCACTTTTTTTATTTTCTTTGTTCTCTTGAAGAACAAAACTCTTTTTTATAAAGTTCAGTTTATCAATTTCTTTTTTCTGGATCACAGTACAGTGTCATAGCTAAGAAATCCTTGCTTAAAGCAGGGTCACAGATTTTGTACTATGTCTTCTTGTAGAAGTCATAATTTTAGTGTTTACAGAACTAACAACTCTTGTACAAGTCTTATAATTTTAGTTAGCTCAATAATGCATTTTTTTCTCCAAGATATGAATTGAGTGTAAGTTCACTATTTTGCACATAAATGTCCAATTATCCTAGTAGCATTCTTTGAAAAGACATCCTTTCCCCCACCGAATTATGTTGGCATCTTTGTCAAAAATTAATTCACCACCAATGTAAGGACTTATTTCTATACCTTCTACTCTATTTCATTGATCTAATTAGATGTTATAATTTCTCCTACTTTGTTGTTGTTTGATATTCTTGTTCCTATGTTTGTCCATTTTAAGACTGGCTCATGATTTCTACAAAAAGTTTGCTGGGATTTTAATAGGGATCACCAATGTGATCAAGAAGGAAATGGCAACCCACTCCAGTGTTCTTGTCTGGAGAATCCCATGGATGGAGGAGCCTGGCAGGCTACAGTCCATGGGGTCGCAAGAGTCGGACACGACTTAGCAACTAAACCAATGTGATCAATAGAGGTCTTATTCTTCTTTTCTAATATTTCTTTTTTTTAATTGATTAATTAATTTTGGGGGCTGCACTGGGTCTTTGTTGCTGCACATGGGTTTTCTCTAGTTGAGGTGGGCAAGGGCTACTCTCTAGTCATGATACACAGGCCTTTCACTGCGGTTGCTCCTCTTTTTGAAGAGCATGGGTTCCAGGGTGTGTGGGCTTCAGTAGTTGTAGCACACAGGCTTAGTTGCCCTGTGGTATGTGGAATCTTCCTAGACCAGGGCTTGAACTGTGCTCCCTGAATTGGCAGGCAAATTCCTAACACTGGGCCACCAGGGAAGCCCTAAAATTTATTTCTAAGTGTTATATTCTTTTTCATGTTGTCATAAATGGAATCATTTTGTTAAGTTCATTTTCAAATTGCTAGTTCTTAGGGCTTCCCTGGGGGCTCAGATGGTAAAGATCTGCCTTCAGTGTAGGAGACCTAGTTTTGATCCCTGGGTCGGGAAGATCCCCTGGAGAAGGGAATGGCTACCTACTCCAATACGCTTGCCTGGAGAATTCCATAGACAGGGGAGCCTAGTTGGCCTCAATCCATGGTGTCGCAGAGTCAGACATGACTGAGCAACTAACACTTTCACGTCACTTTTCACTTTTTCAGCACTAAAAATTCAACTGATATTTGTATACTTGTCATATCTTGTGACCTTCTAATTTATTTATCACTTCTAGTATTATTATTTGTTTTTTTATATATCTGTTAGGATTTTCATGCATAGAATTGTGTCATCTGTGAATAAAGACAGTTTTAATTTTTCCTTTCCAATTCATATGCTTTTATTTTTCTTTCCTTTCTGCAATGACTAAAACCTCCAATGAAGTGTTGAACAGAAGACATGAGAGTGGACATCATTTTATTCTGTCTTAGGGGGAAATCATTCACCATTACCATAAATGTGATTCTACCTGTAGACTTTTCACAGATGCACTTTATCATATTGAAGAAGTTTCCTTCTTCATGAATGGGGTTTTTTGTTGTTGTTTGTTTTAGCATTTTCATCATGAATGGGTATTGAATCTTGTCAATTGCTCTTTCTCTATCTACTTTCATCTTCATTATTTTCGTATTTTAAAAATCTATTAAACTCTAAAAAAATATGCCAGTTCTTGACTTCCAACTTGTATCAAGATGATACTAGCAGGTCCTGTTGACTTACTCCCTCAGAGTTCAACCTCAGAGATGCATAGAAGTTATAACCAACCGTGATGACAGTTAATTGGCCTAGTATATAAAGGAAACAGTGACCCAGAGATGGAAAACGGCTGGCTGCCATAGTCAGAGAATAGGATAGGGGGACTGATCTTGCTCTTATTTTCTCTTCCTTTAGTGTTCTGGTCAGCTCACTAACACTTCTATGAAGCAGATAGAGAACTCCGTAGTTAAGAAAAATAATGAGGTCATGTTTGCCCTAAATTTATTTTAGGAGAACTTCAAATCTAATGTTTTAAACAGAATTTTATTGTGGTGATCATTTGATGTTCCAGGGTTAGCACTGAATCAAGAACTGTTTTTCAAATGGAGATTATTGCAGGTGTCCTGCATCTGATAGCCTTCTTTAGCTTTGGACTTCACTTAAAAGCGGTAGCCATATGGATTTTGTCAGTATTAGCATATTTCTAACATAGGTTCATTTATGAGGACTGCCACCTTCATTTTTGACAGTTTTGCTAAAGAAAACTTGATTGACAGGATTTTTTCTTTCAGTACCTTGAATGTGTCTTTCCACCTCCCTCCAGTTTCCTTTATTTCTGATAAGTTAGCTGTTAATTTTATTCTGGTTTCCTTGTACATGATGAATTGTTATTCTGTTTTTGCTTCAAAACTTTCTCATCTTTGTCTTCCAGCAGTTTATGATGTAGCTAGTGTGGTCTCCTTATGCTTACTCTACTCAGAATTTACTGTGTTCCTTGGATCTGTAGATTAAAATTTTTATGAAATTAGGGAAGTTTTAGGCCATTGGTTCTTTTTTCTAGACAACTACTTCTTTAAATTTCTTATATATCCTTCTAGCCTTTCTTTCCTTCTGTTATTCACAGCTGTCCTACCAATTTGAGGCTCAGATCATTTTTTCTCAATATTTTAAAATTTGTTTTTCAGATTGGATAGTTTGTCAAGAATCTCCATTTAGTTCCTTTTTTATAATCTTTATTTCTCTATTTAGAGTCCCCGTTTATTAAGTCACTTTTCCTTTAAGTTTTTAAATATATTTATAGTAGACACTTGGATTAGCTGTCTGCTAAATTCAACAATATGCTCACTCAACCTGTCTACTGGCTACTTATTTTCCTGAATTTGGATACTTTTCTGGTTTTTTAAAGCTGTCTCATAATTTTTTGTTGAAAACTAGGTATTTTATGGATGTCCCTAGTGGTCCAGTGGTTAAGCGTCTGCACTTCCATTGCAGGGGGCAGAGGTTTGATCCCTGGTGAGGGAACTAGGATCCCCACATGCTTCAGGGCACTGACAAAAAAAAAAAAAAGGAAAGAAACTCGGTGTGGAAAATAGTATACTAGTTTATATAGCATATTATATAGGTATTTTATGTAAAACACTGTAACAGTTTTAGATGGAGTCTGGTTTTCCATCTGAGATATTTTATTACAACAATAATTACTGAATCTTAAACTTCAAAATCTGTTTCCCTTGGGTTGTATGGCTACTAATATCTCTGATAAATTTTTCTGCTTTTATTTTTTTTAGCCTAGTTCCTAAACATTCGCATAAATGTCTCTAAAAATAGTATAACTGTATTTTCTTCCTACAACAATGGGATGGTAAAATGACTCTACCCTGAAATAGGAATCATATTGCTTATCTTCTCAAAGTTCTTCTCTTACTCCCAACTTCAAAGGAGGAAAACTGAGAGTTGAGGAATATAAGGCTTTGTGGGGAGTAGGGAGGAACAGATGCCACACCAAGGAAAGCTCTTTTACCCAAATTTGGTTGGTAATGTTTGGATATAGACAGATGATTCATTTTTTATTTTTTGCTCTTCAGAAATTTTTAGACTGCTCTCTTCAAGTCCAATATGATGGTCATAATATATGTGTTTTGTTGTAAATATTTGCATAATATTTTAGTGAAACCTTTTGTTTTTAAGAAACAAAGACTCATTAAAGGCAAAATAGGAAAAGGATGGGTTGGGGTGATTTTAAGTAACAAATCTCTTAAAGTGATATGTGCACTCCCATGTTTACTGCAGCGCTATTCTCAATAGCCTAGATATGGAAACATCTTAAATGTTCATCAAGCAGATGAATGGATTAAAAAAAGATGTACATATATACAATGGAGAAATATTATTCAACCATGAGAAAGGAAGATAGCCTGCCACTTGCAAAAACATGGATGGACATTGAGCACATTATACTACATAAGGTAAGTTAGAGAAAGATAAGTAAGATTTGGGATTTTAAAAAATCCAATTTCTAAAAATCAGAGCAAAGTGATTTACCAGGGGATAGGGAGTGGAGCAATATGATTGATGTTTAAGGCTACAAACTTGCAATAATTGGCAAATTAGCAATGGAGATCTAACATACTGTATAATGAATATAGATAATAATGGTCTATTGCATAATTATGTAATGTGATAAATATTGCTACACTAGCAATCATATTACAATATATGTGTATAAAAGTAATACATTATATACCTTAAATTAACACAATGTTATATGTCAAATATATTTAATTAAAAAAATCTCATGGGTCAATAAATAATGAAGTATATATTCTATCTTCATAGGGAGAATAAGAACCCAGAAAACATCAGGATGAAGGCAGCTATTCTCTCTGGCTCACTTGTTTTCTGAATCTCAAATTTCTAGGAAAAAAATATGATTGGTATTATTATAGTTTATGGGTCAATAGTCAGCTGATGGATTGGCTACACCTGTGTCAGGCCCCCAGCAGGGCTGGTTCCATGGTTAGATGCAAGGTCATGAGACATACAGGACTGCTTACTTCAAGGGCTATGCATATAGATACTTGGAATCATGTCAATTACACTTTCCAGATGTTTAATGACTTTCTGATTTTATGAAGTTGTTAAATTTGCATGATTCTATGGTGTTTCAAAAGACAAAGCAACCTGGATGCTCTAGACGGAAAAAATGTAGATAACCCTTATTTAAACTGTTTGACAAACTTGAGTTTCAACTGCTTTCTCCAATATACAGATTTTATAGCCTTAGCTCTGGATATGATAACTTCATGCCAAAAGACATGCAGCCAGTTCTGTTCACATTGGTCCCCTCCCTCACAGAGGAGTAGAGATAGGTCATGGTAGAGATGAGATCTGAGGTCTTTCTCTCTTAGGAGGATACATGGCAGAAACCTCTACTCTGCTCTGCCATACATTACCTCACTTTTCCACACTGAACCTCTAGTCCCATCTTTTTCTAATTACCGCCCAACATTACCGATTCCAATTTTTCATTGTTGAAAGCCAAATTCTTCCAAAGGCTAAAAGAAGGATTCATGACTGTTGGCATTTTTCTAGTGTGGGAGACACTTTACTAGTCCGAGGCCCTGCAGAGGCTATCATCATGACCACAACATGTATCCGATCCTCTAGGAGAATAGGCTCACACACTATATATCTGCACCTTGGGGTAGAAAGAGTTAGTGCCTCAGTAAAACACTAAAGCAGAAACAATCCTCTTTGGAACTGGGTACGATCAGGAAACTTTCAGAAAAGGCTCTATAGGTAACTATTTGGCTGGGGTGCTAAAGGCAGAGGGATGATTTGCATATTCAGAGAATGTGCTAGAGGTGGGATACAGCCAATTCTGCAATCCTGAGAGGAATTATTAAGCTCTAGCATCCTCTCCCAGGACAAGTTTATTCCACTGCGCTCTTTCCCTCATTTGCCACTTGCCTCTTTTTAACATTCCTTTTAAAAACAAACACCACCCTCACACCCTAACCAGTGCGCTTTGTGGAATTTTTATGTTCACTGTTCCCACCTCCTCCCTAGGCATCTAAGAATGAGGAAAGAGTGTTCCTGCTTTTCTCTTTCCCTTGCTGCCTTTGCTAGTCTTTGTCAGGAATTCACTACTAGACATTATAGGCTAATATGAAAATAACATTAGAAAGTTACAAAGTTTTCATAATCATGAAAGGTTCAGGCTGACTTCTTTCTGAGATGGTAATTTAAAAGTTTCTTTGGATTTCTGCTGTTTACTTTTATTCTTGAGGATGAGCCACTGTCAGGGGGAGCAGAGGCCCCATTTCCCACCTCAATTTCCCAGCAGTTAGAGCCACCAAGGTGGTGGGGCTAGCAGGTGAAATGCTTCCTTTTCTCAAGTAAATAATTTGCACTTCTATGTACCCAAAATGGTGGGAGACAATGCACTGGAAATCTGGATTGAAGCCTTGCAATTTGCAAGTAAAAGGCACATTTGTAAAGGAAAACCTTGTTGGCAAAAAGAGTTAGGGTTTTGAGGGCAAAGAGCACAATCTTCAGAATCATTTCAGTTGTATTCAAGGGCAGAACATTGAAAGTGGAAAAAATAGAAGCCACAAGAAATTCCCTTCAAATTGTTTCTTAGTGATTTAGCCAATAGAAGGATAGAAGGGAGGTGGTGTTACTGAAGGTCACATATTTGTAAGATATAGGATAAAATTTTTGGAGGAGAGGATGCAACACATGATCTAAGAGAGTGTTTATAATCAATGGAGGAAAATTCTGGGGTGGGAGGGTGGCCAATGTTTAAGAGCACAAGTGAAGTGTGAGCTCAGAACAGAAGGCTGGCACCCTTCTCAGCCAGGACTGAAAGAAGTGATGAAGTGTGAAAACTGAGACTGAGGTTTAGGAAAATTAAGTTGAGAAACCTCACGGTGGATGCCTCAGTCAAGTAGGAGACAAGATCATTAGCAGAACTGGAAGAAGACCAAGTACAGTGGAGGCTGAGTAGAGCAGAAATAGGACAGTTTTGGGAGAAGTGCCCTGAATAATGTCTTTGCATCAGTATCCTAGATAATCACCCTCCTGATTAGGAAAGGAATTTAGAGAATCAGTGAAGATCCAGCCAAGACTGGATAGCATAAACTTTTAGTGGAACAAAGTAATTTCTTTATCCAACACTGCTTGGTTGTGCAGGAGCAAGTTTAAAAGAAATCTTTCATTGGAGCATAAAAATGACTAATAATAATGTGAATGACAACATTTTAAGGGACATTATTCATGGTGGATTTTAGTAACATTTAAATCATTACAAACATGAAATACACAGTACCAAAATACTCATCAAACATGTGATCTGAGAAATATGCAAAAAAGAAAAGACTACAGGAGTAAAACATAAATTAGTTCTTGTTTCTTTCCTTTTATGTTAGCCTAAGGCAGGGAAAAGGAAATATGTTTTTTTTTTTCCATTTGACATATCTTCTATTGATTATTATAAAAAATTTTTTTAAAGTCATTGGTATTTTGTTAGTACATTAAAACTGAGTTTTATTTATAAAAATTTGCACTTTACTTTTTCTATTCTCTTATAAACAAACACCTAAAAGAAAACAAAAGGCTGAAATTGAAAGCATGATGAGCTAATTTTCATGATGGCAAAGCATGAGATAGCACTCCAAGGTTCCTTCTGATTTCTTCCCAATTCTGTAAATATTTAGGGGGGAGCACTCATATGTTTACTGTTTTGTTTCACAGTCCAATTCTGCATAGGATTATGGACAAAGTTCGGCTTTTACTACAAATTGTGAAAGACACTTTCTAATTAAGGTACCATTGAATTTTTAATTATGGCATATTTTTATTATGCCGTAATTTATTAAAAATTTATAAAATTTATATATAAATTTTATTTATATATTATATATTATAATTATATATAAAATTTATATGTAAAAATTTATTAAAAACATAATTTTTAATTATGGCAAGATAACAAACAATAGCATATTATCCAACTTAAAATTCAGGACACTAGAAAGACATATGTGGCTTGCACACACATTAATCTGTTGCTTTTAACAAAATATTTGTAATTTCCAAAATTCTATCAGTTTTTTTCATATAATATGGTCCCTCCAAATTGAAGGGCAGTAGCCTAAACATAGTCTTCTTACTAAAAAAATTAGTGTAAAAATGGCAAAATCAACAAAAAGAAGGAACATAAGAATATCAGTGACTATATCACAAAACAAAATAATGCTTAAAAGCCCAATATGTTCACAAAGTTCTATTTTAATAGCAAGTATCTAGATATGAAAATTATTTACAAAAAACAATTGGTATTTACAAACTAGCAAAGTGATTTTAAATGAAAGCAAAGCACTTATAAGTAAAGCTCAAGATTTTCTGTGTGACTCCATGTCTCAGTTTATTTATCAGATTTAGAGATAAACTTGAAAATACGCAGAAAACAAAATCTACTAAGTATAATCTATTTCCTTTACTCTCTTGTGAAGTCATCAGAAGACATGAAGGATCAATTGCCTGTGTCTTGCCCCACCTTGTAAACTCTTAGGGGAAAGAGCATGCACCTGTCAAGCTTATAGTGCAGAATGCACACATAGATGGGCGTTTAATAAATATCCATCAATAGAGAGATTAGAGGTTTTCTTTGGGAGGCAGGGAACACATCTCATGCACTGACTAGATGAAATCCATCAAACAATACGTCAGCCTGTTTCCTCATCAAAATATCATCCAAAAGAAGTCTTTGAATGATGTTTAGTCTCCTTTAAGTCTTTAGACCCAAAATTTTGATGCAAGATCCACCCCAGGGAAAGGGGAGTGGTTGGGAAGAACAAGTAGATTTGATGTGGATCAGTGACGTCAGGAAGGAGCAATGATTTAAGGGATGGGGGTGCAAACTCACCTGGAGAAGCAGAAGGTGCACACGTGTCAAAGGCCAAAGGGCAGAGGCCGAGGGACTCCCTAATCGCAGAAAAAGTGAAATGCCCACTCCCAGGTTCTCAAGGATTCCTTTAGGGGCTCAGCTGTCCCTGCCTTTGACGCGACGGACTAACCCTTCCATGCACAGCTGGGTTTGATGGTGAGACAAAGCGAAAGCTGTCCCAATTTCAATCAGCACTCAGGAATCCCTCGGTTGCTCTTTCCTCCACCCCCTCCCGCACCCAAAGCCAGAGACACCTTCATCCTCACTCCCCACCTTCTCCAGGCCCTCTCGCTCTTAACAGCATCGGTCTCTATGGCGACCTGAAACTCAGTTCCCATTGGTCAGTTCAATATGAGGGCCGGTCCAATGGGAAGGGCCAGCCTTCTCCTTCCAACCAATGGGGTAGGCAGGGAGCAGGTCCGGAGACGGCGGCGTGCTGACGTTCCCGGGAGCCTGGTGCTGGCTGGGCAGGCGGGCAGGCGGCTGGGCGGGCGGCGGCGGCCTCTGGGCAGTAGAGGGGGCTCCGGGGCTGAGTCCGCGTCGACGCCGGCCGCGGAGGCGGCACCATGGGCAAGGGGTAGCGGGGCAAGTTGGCCACCGCCGCCGCCAGGGGTGGTGGGAGAGCCGCTTCGGGGTAGGGGGCGGGTGGGGGAGGGAGGGGCGGGCAGCCGCTCGGCCGCGGCACTCTTTTAATTTTTCCGAGTGCCGCAGCGGCGACCCCACCGCGCTGATGTTCCTGATCCCTGGAGCGACGGCGGCTGCTGCCTAACCTGGAAAGTAAGTGTGCGGGCTCGCGGGAAGGCGCGGAGACTCCTGCTCACAAGACCCCCGGCCCTCGCCCCCTCGGGCCGGAGACAAGACCTGCCTGCGAGGGGCGCGGGGAGGGACGGGGACGGGCGCCTCCCTCCCGTTACTGTGTCCCCACCGCCTCGCGGCCGCCTCGGCTTTCCTGCCCCGCCTCGTGTTCCTGCCCGCACTCGCCTGCTTGCTCCCCTCCCCCCGGTAGGCGCACAAGTTTCACCCTCCATTTGCTTTTCCCGGCGATTACTCTTCCCCCGGTCTCCCCTACATTGCAGCGCACGACCCCTCCCCGCATTGGCCTTTTTGGATCTAGGGCCCGCAGCCCCAAACTTGAGCGCCACGCCGAGCCCTCCTGGACGTCTGCCGGGAGGCTTCCCCTCTCCCGCCCACCTGGTACGCCGCCTCGCGCCCCCAGCACCCCTGGGCGCCCGCCTTCCCGAACCCTCGGGGCGGTCCGTCCTTCCCAGCCCCAACTCCTGCACCTTGCCCCCTCCCCCCGACTCCCTCCCACGTCCCTTCTGCCGGTGCTGTCTTGCGTTTGCCGAGAGTCCCGCGCTTCTAGCCGGTCCTGCCCACCCACCCTATCCAGTGCGCCCCTCTCTCCTCGCGGCGTATCCTCACGCTCCACCCCTCCCGGTTCTCCAGCCGCAAGCTTCCCCGGCTGCCCTCTTGCGCCGCCGCTTCCTTCTCTCCCTGCCAGGAGTTGAAGAGGAGCTGCGGCACCCCCGGGCGGATAGAGTGTTTCTGCCCACCGCTGGCGCTGCCCACCCCTCTCTCTTTCCCCCTCTACCCGGGAAGCGAGGGGCTGAGCGGCTGGGCCGAAATTTGGCTGCGTGTTGGCTGAGTGCGACAAACAGCGCGAGCGGGCAGTAGGGGCGCCGCGGCGGCCGTGGCCGCGCGGGGCGCAGCAGTAAGCAGGTGTGTGTGTCCGAGGGGGACGCGCACCGCAGGCTCTTCGGCTGGCGACAGATTGTGCAGGAATGCGAGGAATGCACCGGGAGCATAGTCCACGCGGCCCGCCGCGGCAGAACTAAAGCCTTCCCTAGCCCAGCTCTCGCTGAGCAGCCAGAGGTCACCGGAGCATCTTCGGAGCTGGTGAGCCTCTCTCCACTCCTCTCCTCCCCTGGCTTTTCTCCATGCGGCAGAGGGCGGCGGAGGGAAAGCGCGGCAGTTCTGTCGGGCTTCAGTTAGTCTTTCGTCTGGGATTTTGCTGCATTGGTCTCCAGGACCGTGAATTTCGTGCCGATGGCGGTATAGCCAAGGTTATTGATAATTGCACAACGTTCTTGGCAAGTTTGGTTTGCAAGGTTTAAATAGTGCCTGGATTTTACGAGTTGGGTTTTTTTTTTTTTTTTTGATCTGCAGGAAAGGGTGCCTAAGGTTCTTTGAGTAATGAGCTTGCAGCCAACATATTTTGGCTCTATCAAAATATGTCTGTTAATGCTCATGGACGGGGATGTTCTTCAGGAGATAACTTGAATGGATCACTTTGCTGTCATAAAAATTGTAATTTTTTTCTCGAAAATTGTAATTTTTTTTCTTGCATACTGGACTGTGTTTAGACCTCTTACAATCCATAATGAATAGAAACAGAGAAGCAGTGTTTGGTCAGCGATGGGACAGATAGGACTGTCTGGTACAGTTAAATTCGGGGCGTGTCAGTTACCATTGGAAGTAACGGGGTACTACAGATGATGTATATTTTAAGATGTAATTTATTAGTTGAGGTCGCAGTTCTTTCTCTTTTTTTGGCACCGAGTTTGAACGTAAAATAAAAATACAGGTCTACGACTTTTAAATAATGGTGATGATTTATGTGTGAAATCCAAAATGATTATAGTTTTGGTCAAATTTATTTTCCTTAATGCAGAAAAGCGAATTTTTGACAGAAGTTGCTTTGCTAGAACAGGGCTTAGATTGTCTTATTTTAAAAGGTAAAGTAGAAGACCACTTCTCTTTTTGAATGTAGTGTATTGCTGTAGGAAGTATTTATTTTCCTTCCTGGTACCAGTGAAACAGTTACGGAAAATGGTAGCATTCTTTCCTTCTCATCGACATGAGAACAGTTGATGGCCAAGATAAATATTTCTGGATTTGAAAAAGTATACTATGTGTGCTTTTTATGTGACACAGTTTGCTTTGGATGTTGAATTTACTATAAGCCCCCATGCTTGGCTATTTTGTATCAGATTCAGGAGAATAGTTGATGGTCCAGCTGTCTGCTAACACCTTCTGTGTAGGGATCAAGGGCATTGAAAAGTATAAAATGAGAGCCTTTTATTTGGTTAAGGACCCAACAGAAAAGGAAAAAGAGAAAAGAAAAAACTTTGTGCTGGATAAGGTTGAGTCTTTCGGCTGCTACATTGTTTTTCAGGTATGGTCATAGTAAGTGGGCCTTCTAATTTAGAGGTTTAGCTCTAAATTAGAGTTAGTAACGCGGTGTTGGATATTGAGAAGTGTTTGGAGATGTGAACAGGAAACTTATTATGTAACACACTCCTCACAGCAGAGTTTAACACGTGCATATTTGATGTGATATGAATATATTAGAAAGTAAAAGCACATTTAATTTCTCTACTACATTAGAAATTGAAATAGCCCATTCAGGTATACAGAAAATGTGTATATACATTGATATCTATGATTGGTTGTACAAATAGTTTTACATGCTTCAAGGTAGGCTTTCAGTTAGAATTATAGTCTGTTATTGATATTTGAAGAGAAGAAGTTTTAAAATTGGTTATCGTTCACAATAAAATAACAAACTATTTCAATCATTCCCTCCCCAACTCCCACTATTATATAAGAGAAAGTGCTGTATTTCATGTCTTATATGTTATATAGAAGATTCTAAATTGGGGGACAAATGTCCAGTTATCTTAATTCTTACCTGTGTTGTTTTTGGAAGGAAATAGAGGACCAAGGTAGTCCTGGAAAGCATGAGTAAGAGAAGGTAAGCAGAAAGTAGGAGCAGTTGGCATTCATCCAGGAGGGGGGATAAAAGGCTACTGCTGCGTATACAAGCTGAATAAACCAAATCTAATTCTATCCGTGGTTCTGACATGATTTCAATTTCAGGAAACTACTACCAAACTCAGTTCAACAGGAACTTTAGCAATTTTATAACCTTGAGTATTCGGATTGTCTGTGTTAAGTCCGAGTTAACAATTTTCTTTCCTTTCTATACAAATTGGGAAAGGGATTTTAGTTTAAAGCTCTTAAATTTGCTTAATTTTTAAAAATCCAATTATTGTCAGTTTTCAGACTGAGTTATTTCCTTGTTGTTGACCAGGGGTTGATTTAAATAGACAATTTCCATACCCTGGATGATGCCAATCATTTACGTCCAGTGCCTCACCTTACTGCTTTGAAATATTAAGGTATTTTGAGATTGCTCCATAAGCTTATTTTTTTTTATTTCAGTCAAGAGGGATGTCCCTAATTTGCTTCATTCTAAAGTGGCTATTATTGCTTCCTTTTTAAGTGAAAGATGAAGTAGAGGTTATTCGAGGGTTCTTCTAGGGATTAAACATTCATGGAATTGTATGTCACTTTGGGAAGTTACCTTCACACCTTCAGTGTACTGGGAGATAATTACTTCCTCAATGTGTTAAATGGTTTTGTAGTGTCTTTCCTGCAATGAAGAGGGGGAAAAGAAATCTAATTCATAACACCACTGAACTGGATATGTTGGCAGTACCCAGTAACTATTTCATGCCCAAACTGTAACTACAAATAGCTGCAAATAGAGAGATAAGACAGACAGACAAAGTGAAACTTTAAGTATACCTAGGTATAAGACATGGGATACTGCCAATAAGTGATGATAACAGCGAATCAGTTTGATGCCCAGCAGTGGAAAATAACAAGTTTCTTTTAGGGTAAGGGGATCAGGCCCTGAGTCACAAACAGCACTGATTCATGTGTTTGCTGGTTGCAGTTGTATGTATGTCATTCAAAAGTTGCTCCCTCTCTCACTTCAGTAATTCAGTAGAATTATGTTGATCTTTTGGAGGCTGTGTTGCCATAACTAAATTGGGGACATTACATGATGGTGCTCTTCGTATAAATTTAGAATGCTACAGACATTCCATTTGTCATTGATCTGAGGTTTTTTTTTTATATAATCTAGATTTATTTGATATACCAGTAAGTGTTGGCTACATTGCGGATCATTTCATTATTCATAGTCTTAATAATATTATAGTTTATTATGACTCCTATATAGTGATGTAGTGGTTCATTGCAAGTGATAAAATATCATTAGAAATTAAACTAAATCTTTAATACTATAAAATATATAAATTAAAATATGGAAGTATTTGAATTATTTTAAGTCATGTCATGGTGAAGCATTTTTCATAAAGCGAATAATGCCTGAGGATTGGTTAGATGCCATTCTCTGAAGGAAAGTATATCATATAGCCCTCACAGGGTCCAGAACTCACAAATTAAGTGTGGAGAGGGAAAGGATCAGAGGAATCAGTAACCCTTTTTTCATCAACAAGCAAGGCATGTTTAACTTCTATAATTGTTGCTTTATTCAATATGAGTTTAGTGAGTTACAGATATCCAAGGATGTTTATTCTGCTCTTCCCTAATCTGCATCCCTGTCCTTTCTCCCCACAGCACACATACCACCACCACCACCACCAATGCATCTGCCTGCTTGGAGAGCCAGAAAAAGCCCCCTTTCAAGAGCCACTTATATAGAATATAGAAATTGGTGCCTAGTGTTGTAGGTTGAATTTAGAGCAGATGTGCATTTTTGTCATAAAAATGATATTATATATGAATGCGAAAGGTAAAATGTGAGGTTGAAGGTGGGCTCTCAGTGTACTGTGCAGGTTTTGGGGGCTGGCCTAGAACTTTGAATACAGTGTTTTATGGTCACGTACAGCCCATTACAAATAGACTTTTAGAACACTGGATAGGTGGTATCTGAAACTCTGGTCCACTGTAAGCTCTCTCTTTAATTGCAGACATGAAAAGGAGGTGAAAAGCACCCTGAGCCGGGAATTAGAAGATCTGCCGTTAAACTGTATAACCTTGACAGACTATTTAATATTTGGGTTTCAGCTTCCTACTTTTAAAGGTACAGGGTTTGGATTGCATTGATCTAAGATATATTTCAACTCAAGGTTCCCAGAGTTCTCAGGGTTTTTTTGGTTTGTTTGTTTTTTAAGAAAACAAAATGGTTTCAAAAGCATTCCTGTATATAATCAGTCCTGTTTTCCCTTCTATCCCAAATCATGACAACAGGAGATTTGGGTTCTCTTTTGAGACTCTTGATTCTCCTTCCTGTTCATCTTAAATAACTTCGTTTTTTTAAACAGTTTAATTTTGGGAAGTGAGGGGAAGGGAATAGACCATATAATGTTTTTAAGGTACCTCTTTACCCCCACTCTAGTTCAAGGTGAACAGTTGTAGTTTAGGCCAGGGAAAGCCTTAGGGATTTCACCCACACACTGAGTAAAAGCCCTTGAAAAAGTATCATTATAAGGCAGTGAGGTATCGTAATTAGCAGCCAGAGTGTCATAGTTCAATTCTGGCTCTTCTGTTTACAAGGTGTCTAACTTGATAAATTATCTAACCTCTCTGGATCTTGTTCTGCTCATCTGTAAAACAGAATGACAAAACTATCCACCTCATATGGTTGTTTTGAGGACTAAATGGGCTAATACCTGTAGAGCACTTAAAATAGGGCCTGGCTTAGGGCCAGCTTTAATACATCAAGTCGTTTTTATTCTTATTTTGTGGTACTTAATGATGCTTTCTATAGCATCTGCTATGTCCCAGGCAAATTATTGGCTTGTTTTCTGTGATCTTAGTCAATATGATTATGGATCTGAATAGGATATTTCAGGAAAGAAAACTACCAAACAAAAAATATTATGAACTGGATGGTTTGCAAGAGATTGCCTTTAAAGAAGAGAATTGATCAAAATAAATCAACTAAGGGCATTTTTAAAATAGGGAAGTTGGACCTTCCTTAGGCATGCGGTACTTGAGGCATATAAACACCACTCACCATCATGTGTAGGAGGTTTGGGTAAACAGCTTAATAAACTGTTACGTTTAAAAGGTAAAAACTGATAGTATTACGCACTTGAAAATAAATGTAAAGCATACCTTTTAAATGTTTATACTGCTATGGTATTTGTAATTCTAACTGTGGTCATTATGTACAGCATCTTTGCTAGTCAATGTATGAAGAAAGTGCTAGTGTAATCATTTATGAACTAAAATGCACCTTGTAAATAAACTCTTTTCTGCCTTTGTGTCTGAAATTCACACTTGAAATTGGCAGGAAACTACAAAAGCAAGAAAGACTAGAAGAAAAGTTTGGAAGATACTTGATGTAAACCAGCAGACAGTAATTTAATAAAGAGTCTCTAGTCCTAGACCTGGCCGTGTTACTAAGCTGGTATGTGTCCCATGAGCAAGTCATTGAACTCCTCTGGGCTGTGGTTTTCTCATCTTATAAAATGAAGATGTTGGCCCAGATGCTCTCTGGAGTCTTTCTGGTACTTATATTTCGCTTTATCACAGCAAGCATTCTCAATCTGTTGCATTTGTTTCCTTGGTAAGAATGTACTGTCTTCTCAAGAATTTATTACAATTTACCCTCTGGGTTAAGGGGAGAAGATTGAAGTTACACATCTGAAATGCTCAGCTCCTAAAAATATAAATGTTGCAGCCAGACAAACATTTGTCCCCATAATGGCTGAGTTAGTGGCTACCTTCTTGGACTCATTTGTTAACAAACAGCCAGTCTTCTGTACACATTTGAGGCTTAACCTCTTGTTGAGACTAAATTTTCTGGAAGTTGGGTAGACAGAAGAGAATTTGAGTGGTGGTTAGATGGAGCTGGTTTTGTTAAAATGAGAAAGACTCACTTATCATTTGTTTTGGTCTTATTTATCCTCAGAGGTTTGATTGTCTTCAAAGAAATTAAACTGAGAGTTGTTCCTCTGGAGAAACTGTTGCTTTTCCATGAATGGAGCTTATTCATCCACCTCTCAACATAGACTATAGGTACTGTCATTTAACTGTAATTTTGTAGCACATAACCAACCAGTGTTTAGAAGTTGTAGTGTATAGTTCAACATTATGATATTTTACTTAAATTTGTGCTTTTGGATCTGTTTTTTTTAAAAGCAATTAAAAAATCAAGTGAGGAGATTTTGACATGAATCCTGCTCTCTTCCACAAAGGGGGGAGATTTCTATAGAACTTACATATGTATACATTCATATACAATTGTTTAAAAATTTATTGAGATTGGCTGTTTCCCTTTGCTAATACAATAAGTTCATTACTTTCAAAAAAAGAATCAATTATATTGCTGATAATGCAACATTGATTGAATTCTTATTGTGATCAAAGTACACGCTTGAACCTACTCTTAAGTTTCTGTATCTTCAAGAGAATTATAAACATTCAATGTGAAAACCAGTAATAACCACTTTGCAGTAAAGTTAATCATTCTGTCTGATACTTTGCATCTTCGATTGAATGGGAAATGGGCTAACCTATTTAGAAGTTACTTCTTGTCCTAAGTACCACCAGAGGTCAATGTGAGGAGGCTGAATACAAGTAGCACTTCAGGTATTTGCTGAAGGTCTACTGTGTGTGAAGAGCTGTGTTTTGTATTATAGACCTATTATTTTAAAAAGATACGTGATTCATTTTGGTTCCATTCAGTTAACATTCATCTGTCCCCTGCTCTGTATTGGACTCAGTGCTAGACCTCATGGCCAAAAAATGATTTTTCCTGGGGAGTTTTGTCATCTATGTTGGATTCAGTATTCAGAGTCTGCATCTTTGAGGAAGCAGTGATTAATTTCACAATCTAGTTGGGAAAGATAAGACATAATGAACTGGAAAAAATTGTCCTAGAAAACTTTGGTATATAAATAAACATGCAAAATTGTTCTGTAAGTGTTAAGGATGAGTTGTAAAATGACTTTGTATTAACTAGGTTTTAGCTAAACCTACTTTTTAGGTGTGTGTGATTTGATACATTACCAGAGTCTAGATAGACAGCTGCGTTAAGCACTATCAGTGGCTTTCTTTGGGAAAAAACTTGCATCTGAAAAAGTGCTCCCTACCAATAATAAAATAGTGATTTCAGAAAAGATTTTAATCAATGAAAATTCATTATATATGAAGAAACATAATTTATGCCTTAAGAACTACCATTTTAGGTAAGTTCTTATCTTTATATTGCATTACTTTGGTTTATTGTGGGTTTTTTTTTAATTCTTTAGGCAATTTGTGTGCCTTTATAAGTCCAAATTTATTATCTGTTATTGAAAATACTCCCTTTTGTTATTATGAATAACCAGAAGAATGTTTCGAAAATCTCTTGTGACATCTGCTAGAATAAATGGTCTCATTGAATCATACCTTGAATCTCAGACTGATGCAGTGATGGGGATTTCCCACTTAATTGTCAATTTGTCAATGACTGAATAAGCTGAAAAGTCAGTTTTTTAAAAAGCACCACAAAAGAAATCAGAAAACGCAATTGGACTTTCACAAGAACTGTTACTTTGAGACCTGCAGTAAGCAACTCAGTTATTAACTGTCTAACTCAGACTGTCCATACAGGAAAAATATGTGTCAGTTTGCTATCTCTGGATAGTGTATTGGCAGTTGTCAATCTTCCCAAATATTCCCTATGAGTTACTTCATCAGAACTCTGAATACACTTTTCCATAGAAGCAACACCGGAGTATATCAGTTCCAAGTTCCTTTGGTTCTTCTGCTTCCCTGAGCTACTTGAGGGCAGAGACTCTGTGTTTTTGCATGACTTAATCTTGACTTCCAATCTTTCTAGACATCTCAATAGAATTAATGGGTTTTTAATTTCAGCCTTGGCATACCCTCACCTACTACTCTTGGATAAATATCTCCGTCTATTAGCAGCCCTCTTTACTTTTGTTTACTACTTTTGTAAGTTGTTTTGGTCTTAGATGCTCAAAACTATTTATATTGTTCATGTTTCAATGGAAAAATGCATTCTGCCTTATTTAAACAATTACCATTATAATGCAACTTGCTAGATAAATAATTCTTTATATCAAATTACTTGCTAAAAACATTAGAAACTTTTAAACAGACTGATACATATTCATTATTGCATGGTTTATAACTATGGTGAGATGACTTTACATACTACTCTCCTTCTCAGGCCATTAATATGTAGATACAGAGCGCCAACTCCAGCTTGGTCAGGCTCTGGCTGTGTGACATTGAGCAAACTTTCTGTGTCCTTGCCTTTTGTGAATTAGTAATATCTTCTGTATATTCAGTTGATGAATTGAAGTAAAAAGAAAAGTAAATGCATTTCTAAGCACATGGAGTCTTGCAAAGAAAAAAGTTACTAAAATAATACAAGTATAATTAAAACTGTAAAATTAGATACACATTAATAATCAGGGAAAAAAAACAACAGGAAATTTCACATCTTGTTGTGACCTAGTAAGTATAGTAAATCTTTATTTGGTTTTAACAGTGTAGTTAGAAATACTCTTAAACATTTTGGTGGTTCCTTCCCGAACCTCAAGTAGTCACTGTGATAAAATTTGAATAAGTTATAATTTAAAAATTAAATGTTTAGTTGTGATATGATTATGAACTCACAGGCACTTATAAGAAATAAACACATCCTATGTACCCATCACCCATTTTCCCTAATGGTAACATCTTGCAGAACTATAGTACAGTATTACATTCTGTATCTTGACATCAATGCAGTCAAGATACAGAACATTTCCATCACTCCCAGGGACCCTCATGTGGCCCTTTTGAAATCACTTTCACTTCTCTTCTACCTCATCCCCTCCTGATTTCCTAGGAACCGCTAAATGTCCTCTTCCTATGTATTATAGAAATGTTAGTTATATAATTTCTTTAATTTCATCATTTTAAGAATATTACATAAATGAAATCATATAGTATGTAACTGGAGAGTTTTTTGTTTCTACTCAGCATAATATTTTAGAAATTCAAGCAGGTTATTAACATGTATCAGTGTTCTCTCCTGTTCGGTTGCTGAGTAGTATTCTATAATGAGAATGTACCAGAGTGTAACCACTCACACTTTGAAGGACATCTGAATTTATTTTTTAATTTACAGAGCTACTAGAACTATCTGTACAGGTTTTACGTTTTCGTAAGTTTATATTTCTCTGGGGGAGATGTCCAGGAATGCAATTACTGGGTTAAATTATAATTTTTAAAGCTTCCTTTCTATAATTATACACTGAATTACGTGTGACCTCAGTAATTTAAAAGTTGGATTTATAGCTTTGGTAAATTACAAAAACTTGTCTGTAAAGTCAAGTCTTTTATCTTTTTTTCCCCCACAAATACTGCCTTCTATGAGTTTACCTTGTTTTTAGCAAAGCCCCATTGTTGATTTTATTTTATTATCTTATTGAAGTATAGTTGATGGACAATGTTATGTAAGTTACAGGTGTCCAATGTATTTGTTGTTTAGTTGCCCAGTCATGTCCAACTCTTTGCGACCCTAAGGACTGCAGCACGCCAGGCCTCCCTGTCCCTCACCAGCTCCCGGAGTTTGCCCAAGTGTGTGTCCATTTCATCAGTGATGCCATCCAGCTCTCTCATTCTCTGACGCCCTCTTCTCCTTCTGCCCTCAATCTTTCCCAGCATCAGAGACTTTTCCAGTCAGTTGGCTTTTCACATCAGGTGACCAAAATTAGGAGACCAAATTAGGTGACCAAAATTCAGCTTCAGCATCAGTCCTTCCAAGAATATTCAGGGTTGATTTCTTTTAAGATTGACTGGTTTGATCTCCTTGCTGTCCAAGGGACTCTCAGGAGTCTTCTCAGCACCACAGTTCCAAGGCATCAATTCTTTGGTGCTCTGCCTTCTTTACAGTCCAGCTCTCACAACAGTATGTGACCACTGGGAAGACTACAGCCTTGACTATATGGACCTTTGTTGACAGAGTAATGTTTCTGCTTTTCAACACACTGTCTAGGTTTGTCATAGCTTCCCTGCCAAGAAGCAGTCATCTGATTTCATGGCGGCAGTCACCATCTGCAGTGATTTTAGAACCCAAGAAGAGGAAATCTATCACTGCTCCCACCTTTCCCCCCTCTATTTGCCATGATCTTAGTTTTTTTTAATATTGATTTTTGAGCCAGCTTTTTCACTCTCTCCCTTCACTGTCATCAAGAGGTTTGTTAGTTCCTCTTCACTTTCTGCCATTAGGGTGGTATCATCTGCATATCTGAGGCCATTGATGTTTCCCCCACCTATGTTAATTCCAGCTTATAACTCATCTAGCCTAGCATTTCTCATAATGTGCTCAGTATATAATTTAAATAAACAGGGTGACAACAGACAGCCCTGTCGTACTCCTTTATCAATCTTGAACCAATCAGTTGTTCCATACAGGGTTCTCACTGTTGCTTCTTGACCTGCATACAGGTTTTATGTGGTACAGTATATCGTGGTTCATAATTTTTAAAGGTTATACTCCCATTTTCACTTATTATAAAATACTGGCTATATTCCCTGTGTTGTATGGTGCATCTTTGTAACTTATTTTATGCCTAATAGTTTGTACTTCAAAATTCCCTACCCTTATATACTCCCTCCCCTCTTCCCTTCCCCTGTTGGGCATAGAGAATGAGAACTAATTTGTTCTTTTTATCTGTGAGTCTGCTGCTTTTCATACTCACTAGTTTGTTGTATTTTTTAGATTCCATGTGTATGTGATCTCATACAGTATTTGCTTTCTCTGGCTTGTTTCACTTAGCATAATGCTCTCTAAGTCCATCCATGTTTCTGCAAATGGCAGTATTTCATTTTTTCATAGCTGTGTAGTAGTCTATTGGATATATATACCACATTTTCTTTATCTATTCACCTATCGATGGGCACTTAGATTGCTTCCATGTCTTGGCAGTTGTGAATAATGCTATGAACATTAGCCTCATCATTGATTTAAAATGGAGTTCATAAACTTACTCTGTAGCTTAACCTCAGGGTTTGTTTTTTTGTTATAGTTTGTTTTGTTTTAGATGGTAAGTATATTTAATTTCCAATAACAATACTGTATTTCAAAATGTATTTGTTAATCTTAGTTCTTTCAAAATTTCATCTGTATCTGATGTAAACGATTGTAGGTAACATTCTTGCAAAACAAAAGTTTATTGTGTACCATCCTAAGAGGCCAACTAGAAATTTAAAATGAAGACAGTATCTTTGTGTGTGGCTGGAATCCATTCAGTTATCAGGTGGAAGCCAGCAAAGGTAACTGAAACTTTTAAAGGCAAGGAGTCTGCTTTTTTTCCTAGAAGAGAAGATTTTTCTAAAGCATAACTTTTTCGTTCTCTCTCTCTCCCCAGTTTCTCCCCCCCCAGATTATTAGTGCCCTTTTGTACCTTGAATGTCAAATGTGTTTCTTTTCCTAGTTAAAATACCATCAGATCATATATCTTATTCTGTATTGTTTATATTTATTCTAAGATTTTTTATCAATGCTTTTACATTCACAGTCTTCTGAAGTCAAAGCTGAGAAGTGATGACTACACTTAGTCCTAAAACATAGCTTATCCAGTTACATTCTTCTTCAACACTGTACTTTTAAGGATTTGATAGTTTTCCTATAGTTGAATAATATGACCTCAGCACCCTTTAATTTCACAGAAATATGATCTTTCCAACAAATTGTATATTTCCTGAAGGCTTTTCGGTAAGTAACTAGTATGCACTTCTCTGGTGAGCCTGTGGCTTCTTTTCCTTAGTCTAACTTAATATCCTCTCCTAGGTGAAGCCTCCTGGCCCTTCTCTCCAGCTGAAACCTTCCCACCTGTGCTGCTTAGCACTTTGCACGCAATTCTGCTACAAACAGGTGTCCTCTGGTGGTCAGGTTCTCCCGCGTCTGTGTTCCCGGCTGTTCTGAGTGCCATCCAGGTTAGCACTGTGTCACAGCTCTCATAGAAACCCTCACCTATCAACGTGCCTGACATAATATTTTTTAAGCACCAGATGCCTGCTTTGGGTGAATGAATAACGAAATACTTTGCTTATAACCTTAGCAGTCCTTCTCCCCTCTAACCTTAAATGATTCCCCACTCTGTAGGATCACTTCAGACTCCCAACTTGCCTACCAGTGGAGGCCCTTCACAAGCAAACCTAAATTATTCCCCTTCCTGAACCTTCTGCATCAGCAGAACTGGCTTCTACTCACTGTTCCTTGCCTCCTTGAGCTCTCTGTTCTAATCTTCACGGTTCTCCAAGACCTTGTTCGGCTATTCTGGCTGGTGGTCATCTCTCCTTCTCCAAATGCCTCTTTTCTCTGGGTTTTAATGCTAAAGTCCCCCTGTTGGTTTTTCTGTTGTTTTGTTGGAACTGTTAACATCTGCTGGTTAACTTGTCTCTTTCCTCTAAGTTGACTGTAGCTCTTGAGGAAGAGCCCTTGTCTTGTACATTTGCTGTCTACCCTCAGAGGTACTTTCCGTCAGAAAGTAGAGGCACCAAACGATAAGTGCCTTTGGTGATGCTGGTGGACAGGGTCAGCCTCTAACTTAGAATTACTGAGATGTATATTAATGGCCTCTCATATCCTTCTTTCATTAATAGTTATTTGCAAAGCACCTAGCACATGCCAGTCTTTGCTGTATGCCATTTAGATCATTTGGAGGGCTCAATTGTCAAATAAGCTACATCAAAATCAAGTTTTGATGGTTTGTTTTTAAAGATCCCTTTGCCAAATATGCTATATTAAGTGGGGGTTTTGCTTCTCTAAGGTGTTGTCTCTGATTTTTATATAGTACTGTCCCATGTTGAAAAGAGTGAGTACTGTGGCTGAGAAAACAAAGTTTTATCTCTTGAACTTGTTTTTTTTGACAATGAAAAGTTTATGTTTCTGAAGCTACTGTGATGTTCAGTCTGATAACCACTGACCATATGGACTATTTAAATTAAAAATTCAGTTTCTTTTCCTCACTAGCCGCATTTTAAGTGTTGAACAGCCACATAGGGCAAGTGCTATAATAATAGGCAGATACAGAACATTTTTGTCACTGCAAAAAATTCTGTTGGAGCTGATATAGAGTGTAGCTGGGACCAATTATAAATAAAATATTAAATGCTTTTCAATTAACAAATCAGTATGACATAACTTTACAATTTCCAAAGCATTTCTATTAATATCTAATCCTTCTAATAACTCTGTAAAGATAAGTGATATTCTACTTTCATTTCACGAGCAAGGAAATTATAAGTGAGTCACAGGAATAGAAAAAGTATCAATAATAATAAATAATAAATAAATAAATAAATAAGTGAGTCACAGGAATAGAAAAAGTATCAATAATAATAAATAAATAATAAATAAACTATAAGTTCAGTTTGTGGTTTATCCTCATACTAAAACAAGATAGTTGTTATTTAGTGTTAATATTTGATTACTGAATTATAGAAAGCATTTGATATACAAGAATGTGTGATCTTATTTTTTTCTTCACTTAAAATTTCATGAGGTTAAAAAAATTCTATTGGGCTTATCTTTTGAAATTTTCAGTAGAATTCATGGAGTTCTAGTCAGTAGCCATTTATTACAGAGGCCCAGTGCTTGGTATGGGAAGGGGGTCTTGGGAAAGGGTACAGAAATGATGCACAAAAGGCCTTATCCCTTTGTTTCAGTCCTACATTCAGGGCATTCGCTCTTAGAAGTGATATTAAAGTAGCAGGTGAGCCTCAGCAATGCCAGAAACATCTTTACTGACTGCAGAGAGGCTCGACTGTCTTCATCAGTGTGGAACTTCAGGTCTGCCAGAACCTTTCCCTCTCCTGCCTTCTGTCTGCAGGCTGAGACCTGTCAGGGCACAAAGGTATAAAACAGAGTGCTTGTCTTCAAGGAGCTTGTCCCCAGTTCTGGGGGGAAGAAAAGAAATAAATAGTTGTTCTAAACAGCTTTGATTTGTAGTTTTTCTTGGAAAATTAAATACTGCCTGAAACACATTGAAGTGTGGGTATGCAAAGTAAGTTAAAAAGCCTGCTGAATAGAATTAATTTAGTGTGTAGAGAGTATCACCTTGCTTCACAATCACAGGAAACCCAAGCAGAGCCCTCCCACTTCCTTATTTTTTCTTTTCATGCTGATCTAAGACAGAAATTTCAACTGATTATTAAATTTCGATGAACTAGCTTCAGAGCAATATATATATATATATCTCCTGATGTACAATTTGAGTTACTTAAATGTATCTTGACATTTCATGTTTTAGTATTCGTTATTGTCATTGTTCAGTCACTAAGTCATGTCTGCCTCTCTGCAACCCCATGGCCTGTAATCTGTGCTCTACCCTATATTCTCATTTTTCACTGCTTTTAAGAAGCTAGGTGATTGAGCCTCATAGGGAGAGAATGGGCTATAACTAGTGTGCCGCTCCCTTCTGTGTGTCTGACTCAGTTTGCTTGTAAAGACATTAGAACTGATGGAGTCAGTCTGAAGATAAGTTTTCATTCACCTTTTTGGGATTCATTTTAATTTTCGGTTTTGTGCTGAGCTTCTTAAAGCTTTTTGGAAGAGAGAAGAGCTGGAGAATACATTTTCCTCTGTATCTTTAAGAAGCCATATGATAAGATTTATTTAAGTTTGGGCTAGCTATAGAATGAGACTGAATAGCTTAACCGTGTTTAATCTTTCAGTAGTCAGAAATGTTTAAATGCCTTTGTTAAGTTTAATATGGTATCTGAAATGGAATTATTTTTCAATGACTAGCTCTTCGTTTCTTTGAAATAATGCTTCGTTCGATAAATGGCAGTTAATAGAAGAAGGAAATTATCTTGATTTTGTAACTATGAATAAGATCGGAGAAATATTAAAACAGGCATTCATTGATATTTAGGTTGGAAGCTACTGCATATGTCAGATCAACCAGAAGAAAAGATGACTCTCACTTGCAGTGCGTCTTCTCTCATACGTATGATGAGCTTCTGTTTCTGCAGTGATGTGCACTGTTTGAAATAAAGCACAATTTTTCGCGTCAGCACTTGGAGGCTTTTTTTTTGACAATGAGCAGAACGTTAGACATTTCAGTGTGAATAGCTCTCGTGATCCAGAAAATTCGAGCAGACAATTTAATTGTTCTTGACTGTAAAAATTAAATCTGATACTAAATTTAATCCAGAATCTTTTCATGTAGGATTTTCTCCCTTATATCAAACAAAAATTAAACTTGCATGTCTAAGCAACTAAATGGATATAACATTCAGAAGAAACTTCATGCTAAGTGATTTATAACCCATCCTCCTTACTCCCTGATCATTATTAATCCTGTTCTTTGACTTTTCTGGCTCCATCCATAACCAGGCTCACGTCTTCATCTTTACAACTTTTCTTCTATCAAAGCCCCCTGTCGGTCTATAACTTTCTCTTCTTTACCTCCAAGGCCCTGAGAAAGAGATTCCTCTTCCCTAGGTGGCTTCACAGTGTTTGCTGAGAAGAGGTGTAGGTTGGCAGGCTGGCTGAAGGTGGGACCAGGGTCCTGAAGCTGCTTTTGAGTTAGACTGTTCATAGAACAGGGTGACCGCATTATACTGATGAATTCCCAGCTACAGTGGGCTTTCACCAGTGTTCTAAGACAGGGTTTTAGCCCTTCCCTCAGCAGTTCAGTGGAAGAGATAGAAGACAAAGATCCAGGTAGGATTTTGTGCCTCTCCCAAAGCAGCTGTTGTTCTCCTCCCCAGGTCTACACCTAGTGGGAGGTGAGCTCTGGACTCTGGCCAGAGTCTTATGTTGGTACCTGTGGAGGTCCACGTAAAAGATCCTGATTGTGGGTTCACCTCCTGTCTGTGACCCTGCAGAGTTCTGTATTCTCTTGCTTGCCCTCATTCAGCCTTTACCAGTTTGCTGAAAACTCTAGCTCATTTCTCATTGCCAGCATCCAGTAGTATCACCCCAGGTAGGCAGGTCCATCTCCTTGGAGGTGCCTCTCTTTCCTTAATTTCAGGTTAGTGGGTTATACTGAGGTTTTACCCCTCCAATGAGCTGATGAAAATTGTGAGTTGGCAGACTGTGGTGGTGGTGTGGCTATCATGAGGGTAAGATCTCTGTTCTTTTTTCTTTTCTCCTGGGTTATATGCCTTTTCAGCCACTTTGATGAAGCTCAGCATATCCACTCCCAGTGTCAAGAACCCCTGGCCCCACTTTTAAAGTCTTTTTATTAGAGCTTTTTAATTTTTCAGCAACCTATCTACGTGCTGTCTTGCCACTAGACTGTAGACTAGAAGTCATAAAACCGCCTGACACAGAATGGGCACTCAGTAAGTATAGACGTTGTGGTTTGCATTTTAATCTAAATAAAGTCACTTTTCTTCTTATACTTAATGGTAGCAGCATGTTCTGTCTGTGCCCTGCCCACTTGCCATGGCTCTCACAACCAGCTCATTATCTTTTAGCTTTCTGCAGGCCCCTGGGACTTTTAGCCTGAAGGCTCTGCCACCGGTGTTGGGTCAAGTCAGAAATGCAGGAGGTAGCCCCCAACCATCAATCAATGGGAGCTGAACTAGTAGCCCAACTTCTTAGCCTGATAGTTGAAACAGCCCTGGGTCCTGCCCTCTGCAGGTTCCCTGAGGTCCCAGCAGACAGGAGATCCATTTATTCTGAGCATTGACTCACTAATGTACCCCTTAGTACATCCTTCCCTACCTCACTTGTCCACCTCCTGTCAGTTGCTTGATTTCCAGCCCTTGTCTTGGGTTTGATTTGGGGGAATTCCAGTTCAATACAGTTATAATGCACATAGATACTCAGATGTTTGAAGTTCTGTATATGGGGAACAATCAACAAAATCAAGATTTAACTTAATGCAGTCTTTTTTTCTTTTTTTTTTTTTTTTGAGGTGAATTACAACTTTCAACAGATTTTCAAATGGTTCTTTGCTTCTCCACTCCAAAGATAGGATAATTGCAATAAAGGAAAAGAAAAAAATTTTTTTCTCCCTTTAGCTTAAGACTTTAGAGCAGTTCTTTCCCTTTCAGAGGACTGGAACACTGAATCTGTTTAGATGTGATCAGGAAATTACTGAGCATCAGGTGCACATGTGGGCACATCTCAACTGGAATTTAGTATATGTGCTGCCGAAGGGAGCACTCAACTGGAATTTAAAGGTATGATTTCAGGTTTAACTTTATGTTATTGGTTATCATCCACGTACACAGCAAAACGTACTGTGATGTCACATTTTAACATCCTTTTCCTCACTTTAAATTGGGAGCTCATCTCCTCTGAAGGCTTAATTGAATTAAAATAGCATCACTTTTTGATCAGAGAACTGCTATTTTAAATACAGGAAAATTCACTTTTAAAATAGGTTTTTTCCTAATTATAAACGTGATCCCTACTTTCATAGAAAAATCTTTAAATTCAGAAAACCATGAAAGAGGAAAGTAAAACCCACCTTTATTTCCCTACATCCAGAGGTGATCACTATAAGCGTTTTGTAATAAATAGTCAAATTCCTTAAAAAATGTATTACTATGTTAAAATTAAGCCACAGATATAATCACACTTGTTTGACAGTAACACTGCTGACAGGGTTAGGGTTTATGGAATCACAATGTGCAGTCCCTTCCTTTTACAGGTGGAAAACCTGAGGTCTGGAGAGGTGGTCACTTAGATTCAAGTGCATGCCTGGATCAGGAGGTGGAGGTACTTCCTCAGGGGTTGTATCTGTGTGTGTCTACAGTCTGGTCATCCTTGTGGAAATCGCCTTTGCTGTCTGAGCCTCTCCAGGTCCCATTGAGTCCTTCCCTTGATGGATGCCAGATTGTTTTCTGTAAGCCACGTCTCTGCTTTATTTCTTAAGGTGTTCCTTAAGGAACAGGATTCTCCTCTTTAAATAGTTCCCTCTCCGTGGGTTCCTCTGGTAGAGGCGCTTGGAAGACTTGCCTTCACGTTGGGGGGCAGGAAACAATGGCGTGTGCCCAGCATCTTTGGGATTTGTGTTACTGGCATCATTTTGGTCATCCAGTCTCCAAGGCAGGTTTAAGTCTTGAAGACGAAAAACAGACCTAAGTCATAACCTGAAGCCTAAGCCAAACACCATGTTAATATCCCCAAATTATTAGCCGGGCCATAAAAGATATGTTGATCTTTTTGAGAGCTAACATCTCTTACTGGTCATTTCATGGATTAATTTTGTGTTTGTATTTAGATTTTAGGTTGTATGAGTTCTTTTTTATCTTTGTATAGTAATTGCTGCTTTATGCTTTAAATTTTAGAAAGTGCTTAAACACACACACACACACACACACACGCACACACACACACGCACACACACACACGTGTTAAGGAATCCAGATATAGCCCCAGATTTGACATTCAAGTGTCTTAAAAAAAAAATGGAATCAAACTGTTCCACGTATTCAAAATGTACCTTTTTCTAAAAAGTAAATACAAGATACACACTTTTCTTGAATGACTCAAATGTTCAGTGAGATGAATCAAGTTGTTGGTCCCTGAATCATTTATTCTCACCATGTCACCAAGATGGCCCCCTCATATCTACTATTGGATTTATCATCTTGATGAAGTGGCCTAACCCAGGAAAATCTTTCTGCTTTACATTAAATACCTGGCCTTAGTACTTGAAGCTTTGGTCTAGTGGTACATTGTGATGTTGACAAGTAAATATGAGAAGCTAAACTAAAGATAGTGGACTTCCCTGGCGGCTCAGACGGTAAAGCGTCTGCCTACAATGTAGGACATATGGGTTCAATCCCTGGGTCAGGAAGATCTCCTGGAGAAGGAAATGGCAACCCACTCCAGTACTCTTGCCTGAAAAATCCCATGGACAGGATCCTGGTAGGCTACAGTCCATGGGGTCGCAAAGAGTCGGACATGACTGAGCGACTTCACTTCACTTCACTTCACACTAAAGATACTATTGAACAAAATCTTAGGTTCTAAAAGAAGTTAGTGAGGTGACTGTGAATGATAGGCAAAAGAAATTTGCATCAGGATTTGTCTTTTGTTGGTATAGTTCATATTTGCTTATTGCTTCAAGTATCATGTCTTGAGGTGGTTTTACTTAAATCTAAGAAACTCGGAGTGGGTGGGGAAGGCCTGTCCATGCTACCTAGCTAGCTGGTTTATAGTCTCCTAAGGGCTGCAGTCAAACCCTGCCATGGTAGTGTTAGTGGGATACAAAAAATTCAGTCCTAGAAACATGGAAGTGATTCATGGCAAGGTTGATGAAGTCACCAAAGTAGGTGTGTACACAAATAGCCAGCCACAAAATCCAGGAGTTTGGCTGTCAGTACATTTGGTTATGTATACATTTTTTTGTATGTGAATTCACATTATCCAAATTTATATAGTTGTGAGGCACTTGCCCAGTACATACAGCCTTTCCTTTGTAGGTACCAGACTTTTTTCTGTCCTGAATTTGTTGGTGACCAGAAACAAATTCAGGATAGGAACCAGTTGGTATCCATTAGTCATTATCTTAAAGTAAAGCAGTAAAGCTATCATCAGTAATTATAGATGTCTTAAGTGCTGGTTGTGTTATCTCTGACTTTGCAGCACTGGAAATGGCCAAATCTTTAGGTCTGGAGTCTGACCTCATGGTTTGGCCAGAACTGCTTCAGATCCTTAGATGTCTACATGCACAGTGCTAGACCTGATAGGGAAGTCACACATGGGAACTCAGTGCATTCCATAGGCCTTTAATATACAGTCTGCCTCCAAGAAAAGGAAAAAATGTGCACCAAGGAAAGGAAGAAAACTTGACAGCAGTAGATGGTGTCCAAGCTATTTCAAAACCACAGGAAACCTTCTCAAAACTGCAAGTCCAATAGGATTGAATCACAGCATCCTGGGCAAGGTACCGTGTTTCCCATTAGCTAATTTAGATGAGAATTCAGAACTCTAATCCCCTCTCTCCCTTCCCCACAAAAAAAAGTTTTTAAAAAACAGGAAATGATCTAGGCCAACTAACCTGGAGGTGTGCCTTCAACAAATAAGGAATTAGAGGAAAAGCTTGCCAAAGTGAATAAACTAATTCACTCCAGCATAAGTATCAGCCATTGAAATATTAATTATGGCCTTATTTCTCTGGAAGCCAAGCAGCAAGGGACAGACACTGTGAAGAGAAGTGAAATATCAGTCTTACAGCAGAGTTCCCCGGAATTCTATAATATTGATCAACTGGAGTTAGGCCAAGGTTCAATTTCCTGATAACAATTTCCTGATTTAAAAAAGTGACTAAAGCCCCATGCTAGCTAAGCTGTAGGAACCAGCTTCTGAGATATGCAAATAACACTGTGATTACTATAAGGCCTCATATATATAACTGATAAGCCAGGACCAAAGTTTATAGTCTCAGCTCCTAGAGAGAAACTTCTGGTTCAGGCAGAAAAACGTTTTCAGTGTTTTCTAAAACAGACTGGCAGAGTTTAGAGATCTTAAATTTGCAGTTTTGCTTTTGAAAGGGTATGGTTTGAAGCTTAGCCTCTTGTGAGGTTGAATAGGAGGAATGTTAGTTTTATCCCAGATTATAAAGACATAATCATTACTTAGATTATTATGTTTTTAATTAGGGAAGCATTCACTATATCTACTTCTGTGCTTTAAAAGTAATCACATTATGTTTTGTGCTTTGTTTCTGCCATGCAGTGAGTTAGAATATTCTAAGATGAGATGCTCATAGGCAGATGACTTGCTATGATATTGATTTTCAAAGTTTAATAAACCCTTTGGACTGTGTTGACAATGTGGTCTTTAAATTCTTTGTACTGAAAGGTACCCATATAAGAAGCGTACTAGATCCTAATCAAGATAAGTGGAATCATTAGCAAGCATGTGTCATCTGTCTTCTGTCCACCTCTTCTCAGTTTTTCTATTAAATAGCTTTATACATTTTTAAATTGAATCACCTAAATTATTAGTAATGGTTTAAACCTGAATCAACAGGGTGAAGTACAGACAAAACGTTAATTAACTACATAATATTTTAGTAGTTGTTCAGAAACATAATTTAAAGTGTGATGGGTGAAGGGGGTCAAAAGGTACACATTTCTAGTTATAAAAGAAATAACCCAAGAGGATGTAATGTAAAACATGATGACTATAGATAGTAATACCATACTGCATATATGAAAGTTGCTAAAAGAGTAGAGCTTAGAAATTCTCATCACAAGAAAAAAGGTTTTGTAACTGTGTGGTGATGGATGTTAGCTAGACTTACTGTGGTGATCATTTCACAGTATGTACAA
This sequence comes from Cervus canadensis, assembly GCF_019320065.1. Taxonomy (NCBI): domain Eukaryota; kingdom Metazoa; phylum Chordata; class Mammalia; order Artiodactyla; family Cervidae; genus Cervus; species Cervus canadensis. The sequence continues at coordinate 38,777,770 of NC_057400.1, forward strand.
ATACTGAATCATCATGTTGTAAACCTGAAACTAATATAGTATTATAAGTCAGTTATACCTTAATAAGATAAAAACATAATTTGAACTTTTGAGGTAACTAGAAACTGATGATCACAGTGATAATGAGACTTTGTTTAGAGTTTTTATGCAATATTTTCAAATACAGAAGAGTACAGAGAGTAATGTAATAAATACCCATGAAGTGTTGTGTTAGTTGCTCAGTCGTGTCTGACTCTTGACCCCATGGACTGTATCCTCTGTCCGTGAGATTCTCCAGGCACGAATATTGGAGTGAGTTGCCATTCCCTTTTCCAGGGGGTCTTCCTGACACAGGGATCAAAACCAGGTCTCCAGCATTGCAGGCAGACTCTTTACCATCTGAGCCACCGGGGAAGCTCATTGGAGCCCATTTTCATGTACTTGTTGGCTATTTGTTTGTCTTTAGAAAAGTATCTATTCACTTACTTGCCTATTTTTTGATTGGCTTATTTCAAGTACTTTTATTCCAAGTATTGTGATTACCTTTGGGGGAAGAAAATTTTGTAGGAATGAATTATAATGTATGGGTAAAATGTATGAAGAATTGACTATCACATAACACACAAAAACAGTGAAACTGGTTATACTAATTAGCATTACTCATCTATATGTATTATTGAAATGTACAAATTAGTTTATAGCTTTAGTGCCAGATTTTAAAACATTGTGAATGTTAGTTATATTTCATTGTATTCTCCTTAGAGTGTAATAATTGATAAAGTTTGCATATTTGTAAACTGGAATCATACCTTCTTTAACTGTCCTGTCTAATACATATCCACAAGCCACGTTTAGCTCTGTAGGTTTAAATTTAAACTTAATTAAAGGTAAAAACTCAATTCCTCAGTCACACTTGTCACATTTCAAGTGCTGGATTGCCTTTAAGGGCTAGTGGCTGACACACAGGACAACACAAATACACATTTGCATTGATTGGGCGATGCTGGTCGGAATTATTTTATTCAGTTGTCCTCAAGTGACAGATTTTTAAAAAGAAAAAACTGAAGTGCCATTTAATTAGGTTGTTTCCGTACTTACATGTCTTATCATTGTTCTGAGATGAAGACGAAAAACTTGAACATGATCCACAGGGCCTTGCCTGACCACTTTTCTCTCTAAGCAGAAGTTCTCAGCTGGCAGCTTGGCCTGTATACAAGTCCAGATTTCCAGCTTTTCTAAAACGGTTGTCACTGTTTATTAACTTATAATCAATTGCTTATAATCAGTATATGGAAGGAACTATTCTAAGTATTTTTTTGTGAAGTAATTCATCTAACTCACAACAACCCTGTGAACCAGGTGTTATTAGCTTTATCTTACAGAAAAGAACATAGAAAAACAAAATAGTGAAGTATGTCATTGAGAGACAGATAGCTAGGAAGTGACAGGGCTGGAATTTCAGTTCAGGGCAGTTAATCTAGATCCTAGATCTCCCCCCATACTCATGACCTGTGCTGTCCTGCCTCAGTTAGGCTCTTAGGGTAACTCATAACACCGTTGTTCAGATTCTTGCATTTATTTGTAGGATTGTTTGATTGAAGTCTCTTTTTTCCAACAAGAAAGTTGTAAGTCCCATGAAGGAGAACTGGGTCCTTTCCCCGCTTCACCATTTTGACATGTAACAGGTAGTTGATGTATATTTGTTGAAGGAATAAGTAAAAGTGGTTTGACATGACTCATCACTGAACTTGAACATGATACCAGAACCTTTTAGAAGCCAAAATATTTAATCCTTTAGTTTATTGTCATTTGTAAAATCAGGGAATGACACTGAAATTTCAATAAAGCAAGTTGAATTCTAATATAAAAAATGTGTAACTTCATAATGCCTAGAGATTTGTTTTTGTAGTTTTGTTTTGATCACGAGTATGAGAGCAGGTATTAATTAGCTTATGTTCAGTAACACTCATCCGTTATGTCAATAATTAAAATACACTGGCATATGCAATCTAATTAAAGTTATGTTTATAATAACTTGTTAATTTATTTAAAACTTTTAACAGCATTCGTATTTTGTTATCAAAAGAAAATACATATTCTGATTTGGGCCACATTGAATTTTTTATTTCTAAGTAAACCTATGTAATCATTAAGAGTGGAGTTCAAACTAAAAGCATTACAAAAAATGGAATTTTAGAAGGAGAATTTTTTTTGGCATTTAATTAATAATCATAGTAAACTTATTTTGAAGATACTTGGCAGCTCAGTTTCCAAATTTTTACTTTTGTGATAGGTTATAATTAAACTAGTTTCTTGCTATTTGAATGTATGTTTGATATGATATAAAAAGAAAATTTTATTAAGTTGTATGAAAAACGGAGACAATATTAATTGTAATTGTGTCATGAAAAAGCAGAATGTTTTTTCCTTTGATAATATTAAAGTAATAAATCATGGTGAAGTCAGGAAATTTAAACAAAATGTGAAACATTTTCCGCTACTTCTAGTGGATGTTTTTGAGAGCTACTTGTTTAATGGCAGTGTAGAACTTAGTTTTAGGTGAGACGAAAAACTTAAAGCGCGGAGTTTTGAATGACTGTGAGATCCCTGAAACCTGCAGATCTCACCCAGTTTTTTGTGCAGTGTTGCAGCTTACAAAGAGCTGTGGGCGGTCCTCTAAGGTTGGGGTTTAGAACAAAGTGGCCTGCATTCCAAATCCAGCTCTTCTCAACTAAACCACAGGACGGAGTATCAGTTAAAGTGTAATAAATTAGTACCTGTTACTTGGCAAACTGATTTTGGGAAGCAGTCTAGAAATATACTTGAAAGATGTATCTTTTATGTTACCAGCAACATGCCATTGTCATGAAGTATGTAGAATAACAATGATTGAAGGCCATTCTGTTTGCTTGGGATGGTCCCTCTTGAGTGTGTAAAGCTTGAGGATGGATCATAGACAGTGTGTGAATCCAGGGACTGTCCTTATAGGTTGAGTACAGCTATTTGGGCACTGGTCATTTCAGGCATAGCTGGGTATGCAGAGAATACTTACTGTCAAAATTACGGTAACATTTTAAACTCAAAGAAAAGTATCTTCCATGTAACTTGTATATAACTTTATAGTCATGTATCTGTTTCCAGCCCTCTGATACATGCCTTAAGAAATGTTGTTATCAACAGCCTTATGTATGGTATAACTGTAAACAGAATACAGTGAAGTGGCCAGAACATGGAGTTTATCACACAGTGGTTCAACCTATGGTAGTTAGTGGTGACCACACAAGCATGTCAGCTTTGTGTAAATAGTTAAAAGCAATTACAGGTGACATAGTGGAGCCTTAAAGACCATAAACAGGACGTTCTAAACTAGCACAAAGCCTTTTTAAAAGTGCATTTTGTAAACTATATAATGCTTCTGTATATTTTATCATTTACCAGTTGTCTGTACCATCATCTTTGTAAGTATACAATGTTATCATTGTATGTGTTCTACACACCAGGAAACAGACTGAAAGAAATCTATGACTTGCCTAAGATCTTGCAGCTAGTACATAATAAAATGGGAATTCAAACCTTAGTTTTCTGATGTAAAAAGAAAAGGCCTCTATTTTACCATGCAGCTGTTGTGAGTTAATGTGGATGATGTCCTATGTAGAAGGCTCCCATGGGTTTAGAGTTTTGTTTTGTTCAGGTGTGGTGGTTATATAATCATTCAAGTTACATTTTGGTGGATTTGTGCTAACAGAATTTGGGTGTTGGGATAGCTTCTGCAAATACTGTTCTACACTTTTTTTTTTCTTCATACATTTTTGTTTGCTTAGTAAAAGGCATTGCGCTGCCCTACTGGCAGGCACACTCTTAGATCACAGAGACTCAGTGATGTCAAAGGAATGAATGAAAAACAGATTTGGCCAATGTTTGTGTCTTGTAAATAACTAGTGATGAAATATAACATGTCTGATAAATTAAGTAGAAAACTCCAGAGATGTGCCTAAATCATAAATGAAAAGGCTGACTTGTTTCTTCAGTTTGGGAATTATTCATTTATGAATTCATTCCACAGAACTAGATCATCTTCTAGGTAGACCCTCCACATTTTTCAGTTTCTTCCCTTTATACCCACAAGTTTATCACTGCAGCTCACTAAATCATTCCTAACCACTGTCTGCATACAGTAGATTTCTGCACACATACACTATCAGATTTCACATTGTCGTGAAACCGGATTATAAGATATTTTTGAGGAAGAGCTGTAAGATACAGATAGGGTATGAACTTTAAAAATGTATAAAAGTTTAACGAACATTTGTTGACTCTATGATGTGCTTGGGGCATCCTCTTCTTTAGCACTCAATAGCACACATTATCCTTACTCAAATTCCTTCACCGTTTCCTCAGCACTTCCTGCATCTTCTTCAGAGATGACTCTTCTTTTGTTCTTCCTCTGGCAGCTGAGGCTTCTCCAGAGTGGGGGGTACCTTGCTGAAATCACTTACGTACCATGTGTGCTTTCCTTATCTTTTTTCCCCTTCTTTACCACTCACATTTTCCCACCAATGTGAGGAAGCAGCCACAGGGAAGAAGGGATCACCTGACTCTGTCTTAACCTTGTTTGCTGCTTTCTGTCTCACTGATACCCAGGTATCCAATATATGGTAGGATATGGTAGACAACTCGTAAGGTAGCCTTCTATGATCCCTGCTTTCTGGAATTCATGCCTTTACCTTGAGCAGGGTCTAATATTCACTTCTATTAAATAGAATATTCCTATTGGGTGATACAATGTCACTTCCAGGAACAGCAGTGTTACCAGTATCATGATCCTTGATAGCTTTGTGCTGGAAGAACTTAGAATTGGCCTCTGAGTCAGGAAAAGGACAAGGCCTCTGACTGTTTAAAAAGAGCTGTCCAAAAAGGTGTTGATATCTGGAAGCAGACAGGAACAGGAGAGCCAGGCTCTATACGTTCAGTAGAAGATTTGTCTCCACTTCTGTTGGCTACCTCTGGTCTTGGAGGAGGTAGTGAGTGCATCTCTCTGAGCCATTATTTTCTCATTTCTACAATGGCTGGAGTTCAAATTTAGGATCATGCTAAATGTCTTCAGTCCACATTCTCTACATCCAGATATTTAATATTTTGCTTTTTGATAAAGATGTTTAATTTACAACAACAACAACAAAATCTCATCTGGGCAAGTTAATTATTTCCTTCAGAAACCTTATGTTGCAGATATGAAATTTATATACCCTCTTAAATATTCTGATATTATTTCTCTGGATATTAGCATATCTGGATGTCTCTTTTATTGAGTTACTGTTTACAGTAACTTCCTAGAGATATACTTTTTATAGTTGTGAAGGCAATTTGAATGTGGTCACACTATCTTAGTCTTTTTGAGTTTGTGTTCCTGGCACATCAAAAAGGTTTCTGAAGCTAAAAATGACTTACTTGATACGTGTCCCTTTCTGTACGCTGCATGTATTTTGTTCCTCCTGTGGAGCTGGCATGATGTGCCTGAAACCGTCTTCTGAGCTCTAAAATGTTGCTGGTATCTAATAATGGCACGTGAAATACTGACGGGGTTCCCATGACCCTCTGGCCACCTGCTATAACTGGACACAGGCAAACGGCTTTTTTTTTTTTTTGCCATGATCTCTCTTTTCTGAGCCTCTTCCCACTCAGGTCTCCGTAGTTAATTTAACAGTTTCTTTTCAATGTCAGTGTTTCAGAAACTAAATTCTACTAATTTTCTTTGAGCCCATGTGTGTGTGTTAGTCACTCGGTCATGTCTGACTCTGCGACCCCATGGGCTGTAGTCCACAGGGCTCCTCTGTCCATGAAATTCTCCAGGCAAGAATACTGGAGTGGGTAGCCATTCCCTTCCCCAGGGGATCTTCCCAACCCAGGGATCGAACTCCAGTCTCTTGCATTGCAGGCAGATTCTTTTCTGTCTGAGCCACCAGGGAAGCCCATTTAAGCCCATGTGGTTTACAAAATTTTCCTGTCTTTGAAATCAGTGAAAATATTTTTAAAGCTATATTTATCAATAAGACAAAAGTAGATACGGTAAAAATAAAATTATGTTTAGGAAAACATCAACCAGATATAGGAGGAAGATGTAAAAGTGAGGGGAATCTGGATTCCTCAGGTTTGGCTCCTGTGCTGATGGGTTCTATATCCCTTGCCACTGTTTTCTCCTAACCCCTAGCCCCATCTTCTTTGAGAAAACACCTGACAATATGAATCATTTTTCTTCAGCTCTTGGTCATTATGAAGGATTAACATTTAGGAGACATCTCAAATTGCATTTTTAAATAGATGCATTAAAAATACTAGATCAAAGAATTGGATTTACTTAAAATATTTTCAGTCAGTTTAAGGGTGTGCAGATCGTTAATACAAGCCGGCCTCTACCTGAGACTTTTGAAGGGCGAGGTTGGGAGCCTTGTCGCCGGCGTGTGTGAATTCAGCTTGTGAGCAGCTCCTGTGCCAGCAGGTCGGTTGGTGCACTGCGCGTGACAGTGCGAGGGGGGTTAGGGCGCTGCTGGCCCACCTCCCTTTCCTGCTGGGCTGCTGGCACCTCTGTGAGAACGGACCTGGTTACCAAAGCAAATACAGGGGGGAAGAAAACGCTTTGAAGGGAAAGCAGATATGGTATCTGCAGACAAATATGTTTACTAAAATGTTTTGAGGGGCTAAAGCATACATAAGTAAAGTATGTGTATTTTGTATACTTTCAAAAACACCTGTAACAGATTTCCACTTTTAATGGCTGTTTTTAAAAATTGCTGTTGGGCTTGAAATGGTGGTAATAGCTGATTTGTCGATAGAGACTTGAAGTTTGGAAGTGGGAAATAGCAAGTTGGAATAAGGAGGTATTTTTCTGGAGGAAGAAGTACGAATTGCAATGCTCCTGCAGAGTCTGTGCAGGGTCTGGTTTTAAACATCCATTTAATTGGTCTTGAAAAGGGCACGAGTGTCTAGATTTTCAGTAGTGAACACTCTAAAAGACTGACAAAACAGCCTTTGTTTGTTCGCTTCAATTTTTTTCCCCACTTTGTTCACATTGCTAATTTTTATTTTATGGAAAGTTTCTAGTTGGACTTCAGTGATGGTTGAGTTTTTCATGCATCTTGGTTGGGAGCCCATTGACACCATTGGTTTGGGCCAAAGTCTGTGTTTCATTTATTTATTCCTTGTTATTACCATCCACTACATATACCCCTAGCCCCCATTACCATGCACGCTAGTCTAATGTGGTTAGTGTGTGGGGTTTTTTTGTTTGTTTGTATGTACTCTGTATAACCTGTATTTTATATTATATAAACTGTTACATAAATGGTATTATTCTCCGCCAGTTAATATTTTCACTCCATGGTTTAATTTGAAGTTCTGTCCCTGGTCCTGTGTGAATATTAGCTTGTTGATTCTGACTGCCATTGGATATTTTATGATGTACATTCATCCAGTTTTGTTCCTCCACTCCTGTGACCAGAATCCAGATTGCTTCCACATCCCCGTCATCACAGAGTGGGCTGCATGTCTCTTGGGACCTGTTTGGTAGTTTCTCTGGGAACTATGTCTAGAATTATGATTGCTGGGTCATAGACTGATGCGTGCCTGCTAAGATACCTCATTCGTGTCCAGCTCTGCCCCCCAGGCTCCTCTGTCCACGGGATTCTCCAGGCAGCAATACTGGAGTCGGTTGCCCGATGACTGCATTTAATTTGCATAATTCTTACCTGACGGTCTCTGGAATGACTGCATCCATCTATATATCCTCATACCCCACCAACACTCAGCATGGTACAGCTTTCAAATACTTTTGCCAGGGTATCAGGTATAAAACATCTCATTCTTAGTTTATATTTCTTTGTGTATGAACTTCATCTTCTTTTCATCAGCTTGTCATTTGGGGGAGGGGAGTATCCTTTTCTACAAATTTTTTGTGGATAGCCTTTGACCATTTTTCTGTTGGGATTCCCATCTTAAGTCGATTTGAGGGCAAAACAAAAATCTTCTGATTTTTCATCTATCTGTAAACTTTATCCATGAAAAAGATACTCTTAAATGTGTTTTCAGACACCTTTTTTCTTACTTACGGCTTGTAGATTTAAGTCCTTCCCTACTCGGTTTCAAAGATGCTCTACAACATTTTGTTTTAACTTTGCAGTTTTACCTTTCCCAGTTCGGCTTTCTTCCATCTGGAGTTCCCATCGTATCTCACTGCCCTGATCCAAAGCCTTCAAGCGGGGCTTTCTCTGGTGGTCCAGTGGTTAAGAGTCTGTGCTTTCACCGCAAGGACCACAGGTTCGATCCCTATTCAGGGAAGTAAGACCCCGAACGCCAAGCAGTGCAGCCAAAAAAATAAAAAACTTCAGGTAGCCTCAGTTACCTATAGAGTGAAGTCAGAGCACCCAGAGGGTGTATGAAGCCTCTCAACATCTGTCTCATGTTTCCTTCTGTGAATGTGTTCCTTCCAGTCAGATGTGTTTTCACTACAGACTTTACTCATCCTTGGACCTCAGGTATACAGAATATCACGTCGTCTGAAAACATCCCCTAACGGTAAAGTGAGCATTGTTACATAATTGAAAACGTATTTTTCCTGCTTAAGTCATTTTCAGTCTAGAAAAAGACTTTCCTTTTCTTGATTTTTTAAATTGAAATACTTTTATTTAAATTGTAAAGGTAGTACCTTCTCATTACTTCAGAAGTAAAATAATACAAAAGTGTGCAAAGTAGGGAATGATAAATTTTAAATCCCAGCCCTTTCAAAATACTGTTTCTTCCTCTTTATTTTATATAGAATTATTTGAGTAAAAGCCTGGGGAGGGATGTCAAAAACCCCAATGCCCAGGCCATGTTCCAGACCAAATAAGCCAGAATCATTGGGAGTGGGACCCAGGCATTGGTATTTTTGTTAGCTCCCTAGGTGTTTCTAATATGCAGCCAATATTGTAAATGCTTTTACAACACTTTAAATCATAAAAAATGGGTCATGTACTGTTCAGCATCTTGCTTTTTTCCCAGATACTTGATTTGCAAGATTTAGAAACTCTTTGCTCTATAGCAGAAATTAGCACAACATTGTAAATCAACTACAATAAAAAACAAAATAAACACACACAAAAACCCTCCCTTTGGTTTAAAGTTTATTTGTAATGAAAAACTCCATTTATTTTGAAAATGTTCTCAAGTCTGCCAGCCTTGTTAAGCATTTGATTAGCATTATAGAATAGTTATTTTAGATAGATTAACTGTCCCTGGGAATAATGGTAACTTTTGCCTTGTTAGTAGTATAATAAAATTCTTCCCTTTTTAAATTAAGATTCAGGGTTTGTCAAAATTCCTACTGAACGGCCAGTGTCCTTGTGGGACCTTTGTTTCTGTTGTGCCAAACGGCAGAATATAGTCAAGTACTCAGTAGGACCTAAGATTTGTAAAAAAAAACTTAGAAGCCAAAAGAATCAATTTACTCAAAGTTAAATTGCCTTTTTTTTTTTTTTTAAACTGAAAAATCACCTTATCCCTCATCCTCAGTCGCTTCCTCTCCTCTGGGCCTGTTTTCCTTAAACATCGCTCTCCCGATGTTAACATGTTAAGGAACCTGCTTCACCAGCTGTGAGCTGTCCTGCGCTGCCTGCTGCCTTTCAGTCTGGTACCCGATGCTGTGACGCACTCTCATCTTCCCAGCCCCCGGTCCTGTCCTCCCCCAGTCCTGCTTGTCCCCCCTTTGCTATACTGGGGAATACTTTTGCTGTCCTAATAGAGGTCTTCCCAGCAGCAAGTAGTCCATCGATGGCCACTCCTTAGTGAAATTTCTTTTCTTCCTTGCCTATTAGGATCCTCTTTTTTTGCTGTCTCCTTTTATCTTTGACTTTAGTTTCTTTAGTTTCATTTCCAGCTGACCACTGTCTTTCTTTTATAAGTTACCTTTTACCCCCTTCTTGTAAAAGTGTTATGCTTGTTTCCAGTAGGAAATATGGAATAGTTAAAAAAAAAAAAAAAGGTAGAGTATTCAAAATCTCACTAGAAATAGCATTTCAGGTTTTTTTGATTCTTTATGAAAAATGGGATCATGCTGCATATGCAGTCTTTAGATATCCATAGCCTTTATTTCCTCGCTACCTAATCATATGTGTTTGTTAGGGGAAGCACACTGACTGAAACGTCCACCCTGGCCAGGCACCACAGTAACCATTTGCATGAGCTGTTTTACGACAGGAGGTCCTGGTAAGGGACTCAGAACTAATAAGCCACCACCAACCGAAGGAGTTCAGGAAGGGTCAAAAGGAGATGCCACATGTCCAACCACCTCCCAGAATCCTTCTTGCTGGCATCCATCTTGGCTGAACAAGGCGTGCACCACCAGGAAGGACTCTGAGTCAGAATGATCGGTTAAAGACAACCCGGAAACTAACCCCATCACCATAAAACCTGAGACAGAGCCACATGGCAGAGCTGTTCTCCTGGGTTCCCTTACCTACTGCTCTCCACCCAGGCGCCCTTCCCAATAAAATCTCTTGCTTTGTCAGCACGTGTCTCCTCGGACAATTCATTTCCGACTGTTAGACAAGAGCCCAATTTTGGGCCCTGGAAGGGGTCCTTCTTCCTGCAAAATGTTTACTAAACTGTTTCAATTTTGGTTACTGTTTCAGTTTAAAAAATTTTTTTTAATTAATGTGCATATAGTTAGAGTCAGGTAATACCAAAAAGCATATAACAAATTACAGTAGTCACCTTACCTCATTCTTTTTCCCAGAGGCATGGACTTTTAATTATGTTACCTTTTTTTCTGATATTTTTCTCTCAACTTCTAAACAGCATGGTTGTAAATGTTTCTTGAATCATCAACATTCAGTTCAGTTCAGTTCAGTTGCTCCATCATGTCCGACTCTTTGCGACCCCATGAATCGCAGCATGTCAGGCCTCCCTGTCCATCACAAACTCCTGGAGTTTACTCAAACTCATGCCCATCAAGTCGGTGATGCCATCCAGCCATCTCATCCTCTGTCGTCCCCTTCTACTCCTGCCCCCAATCCCTCCCAGCATCAGGGTCTTTTCCAATGAGTCAGCTCTTCGCATGAAGTGGCCAAAGTATTGGGAGTTTCAGCTTCAGCATCAGTTCTTCCAATGAACACCCAGGACTTATCTCCTTCAGGATGGACTGGTTGGATTTCCTTGCAGTCCAAGGGACTCTCAAGTCTTCTCCAACACCACAGTTCAAAAGCATCAATTTTTTGGCACTCAGCTGTCTTCACAGTCCAACTCTCACATCCATACATGACCACTGGAAAAACCATAGCCTTGACCAGATGCACCTTTGTTGGCAAAGTAATGTCTCTGCTTTTTAATATGCTACCTAGGTTGGTCATGACTTTCCTTCCAAGGAGGAAGCATCTTTTAATTTCATGGCTGCGACCTCTTGGGCTGCAACCTACCAGGCTCCTCTGTCCATGGGATTTTCCAGGCAAGAGTACTGGAATGCGGTGCCATTGCCTTCTCTGGGTGGTTAGTCTAGCAGATAATAATTGTGTTTCACTGTTTTCTTTTGACCCACCCTATTGGGGCCAGCCCTTCTGTCTTCCTGCTCCAGACTCAGCTAGTTGCTTTGCAGGGCTGCTTCACAACGTCCATTGCACCAGGATAACCTTCATCAAGGGACTGAAGGAATCCCCGACAAAAAGGCTTGTTGAAAGATAAATTCATTGATACAATGGTGTTAGCAAATTTGGGCATTTGAGAAGGTCTCAAAGCCTCTAGTCTCTCTAGGTGTCAGGTACTTGCTGCTGACAGTGAGTGTGGCTCAGCCCAGCCTTCTGATGTGCGTGTGCCTGCTCATTTGTCAGCACACTTTTTACCTCTCAGGAATGCTAGTCTTGGTCTGACCATTGGTTTCCTCTTTCCCACTTCCCCTCTCCCTGCCCCCTGGAGATCCCTTCTCTCAATCTCCTTCATTCTCCTGTATGATAACTGATTGTACTGCTAACTTCTTGGGGGGGGGGGCGGTGCGGGAAGAAAAGTGGAATCCAGGGGCAAGATTTATTGAAAATGAGGTTGACATTTTCAGACTTCTATTATATTTCAGACTTACTATTATAAAAGGATTTTCTTTTTAAAATTTAGGACCTTTAAATGATTCACTGAAGAAGAGGCAAGAGTTGTTTGCACTTAGCGTATTTCTCATTATACAACTCAAGATTCTCATCCCTTACGCTACTTTAGGCATTTTGCTCTGTTTTCAGCAGTCTAGGACAAGAGATTATGTGTGCATTGTAAAAATGATTTCACTGTAGCAATAATTTTTTTTTTAAATTATGGAGTGGGAAATGAGTTCTATTTAAAACAGAAAAGACGTTTTAGTAGCAAAAAAAGTGACCTTTATACAGTCTTATCTGAAGTTCATTTGAAATATCAACTGTGCCAAAAACATTCTGTAAACTAGGAAGTTATTTGCAAGTGTGAATAAGTGACTTAAATATGCCTTAGTTATTTGAAGGTAGATGAGCAAATTATGAACCTGAAATGTCTGAAGTAATGATTAATAACATTAAGGATGATTTATTTTGGAATAAAATATTTGAACAAGGCAATCACAGATAGTAAAAACACTTTAAATATGATGGTAGATTGCTTTCATTATTCAGTTTATTTAGATTTTTTAATATGAAAATTTCTAGATGAATTGCAAAGACTTTTTTGAGATATGAAATACTTTCATTGTAGATAAAATACATTTAATATTTATTTCTTTTAATTTGTGAGTAAACAGTTATGAGCTTTAAAACTGACTAAAAGGTTTACTTTGGCTATTCGCTAGTCCTTAAATTTGAGCAAATATTTTAACTGCTTTGAGCCTATTTCCTTATCAATGAAGATAAGGAATTATCAAGATAATTCGTACCTATAGGGTTTTTTGAAATTCAGTGAGACGAACTAAATGGCCATTCTATTTTTTTAAGTTCTTCCCTTTTTAATAATAAAAGAAACTATTAAAACAATATGGTACCATTTTTGAGACTGAGGAAAGACTGGAAAGAATAGAACCTTGTGTCAACCAGGGTCAGTGACACTAGCTCACATTGCTACAAGTCTCCTATGGAGGAGCCCTCAGAAATCCAGAAAGAACATCTTGTCCACAACTCCTAATGGACTGTAAGGCAGTAATCACTCAGGTAGACAAAGACTGCTGAGTTTTTTAGAGTATTGAAAGCTGTACATGTAAATATTAAGCTAAGGGGGAGAGGAGCTGGGGGATGAATGGAGTGGGAATTTGGGATTAGCAGATGCAAAGTATCATATATAGGATGGATGAACAACAAGATCCTACTGTATAGCACAGGGAACTGTATTCAATATCCTGTGATAAACCATATTGAAAAGAATGTAAAAAGATGCATGTGTGTGTATATATATATATATATATGTATGTATGTATGTATAACAATCACTTTGCTATATAGCAGAAAGTAATACATTATAAACCAACTATACTTCAATTTAAAAACAGGAATACAAAATATTAGCAAATACATCATACAAGAGACTTCTGTATAGCCAATAAAGTATTAGTCACTCAGTCAGTTTAAACTCTGCGACCCCATGGACTATAGCCCGCCAGGCTCCTGTGTCCATGGGGATTCTCCAGGCAAGAATACTGGAGTGGGTTGCCATTTCCTTCTCCAGGGTATTTCCGGATCCAGGGATTGAAGCCGTGTCTCTTGCATCTCCTGCACTGCAGGCAGATTCTTTACCTGCCAAGTCATGGGGGAAGCCCATAGCCGTTAAAGACTTCTGTAAAGCCAATACCTATGTGTTTCAAAAATAAAGAAGAGGTGTATGTACGTATTTTTAACTTTTAAGTAAATGTACATCAATTTAAACATACCTTTTTAAAATGACTACAGTGATATGCTAACTTTTTCTAGTCCATGTTGGGCTGCATTTGTGTTTATACGTTTTTGAGTGCCTTCCTTCTTGTATGGTTCTGCCTAGTTTATAGCTCTATGATCCTTTCCCTTTTGCCTCCTTGTCCTACTCCTCTTTAGTTCCTTTGCTTCTGCTTGCTCAGTGCTAGGTATAAATCACATGAAGAAAATTAATACTGATTGAGGAGAAGTTATCTTAAAAAATTATCTTCCAATTCTTTAAAGTGTGGCTGTATAAAATGGTCTGCCTTTTTTTTCTGGAAACATAGAGGGTTGAGAGTTTAGGAGTCGATTAGACCCTGACTTGAATCCAGACTGTGTCACCTGCTCAGTGTGTGACGTTATGCAAGTTATTTAACTTCTTTGGCTTCTGTATTCTCAGCAGTGAAGCAGGGATAATATGTAACTCAGTTTTACCTTGAAGATTAAATGATATAATGTTTGTATAGTGCTCAGCTGACTCATAAGAAGTGTTCAACAAATAATTAATCACATTAAGTTTCCAGAGATGAAGTGGAGGCCAGACATCTTATTTCAAGTACTGTGTCAGTGTTTAAAATCCCAGTAAATGTTGCCTACTCCGTGTAGATTCAAAACCCAAACCAAACCAACCAATAAGACAGAAGTGTGGAGTACAACTGTTTTACAACCGTTGTTTCAGAAGTATTATGAACTTTGGTATGAAGCACAGCAGATAGAGAATGAGGAAAGGACCATGGGGAAAGGAGGAATAAACAAACCTTGGTGGTGGTGGTTTGGTCATTAAGTCATGTCCGACTCTTGTAATCCCATGAACTGTATGTAGCCCATCAGGTTCCTCTGTCCTTGGGATTCTCCAACTAAATAAAGTGATAAATGATGACTGGATAACTTCCTTGAGGCAATGTGAGCATGGGCAAAAAAAGGGAGGGGAGAGGACTCATTTTACTGTGTAGCTTTTCACACATCTTAAAATGAATATGAATATAAATAATTTGAAATGGACAAAAGCAATATCCAGATATAATAAAAGCATTTTTACAGTCTTCACTATATTCTCATGATAAACCCTGTATTTTTGGTACTTTGTCTCAGAACTTTGCCATATTATGAGTTTTACATACTGTTCCCAAATGTTAATTGTGTTGTGAAAAGTAATTTTTGAGCTTCATTTTTCTTTACAACATTTTTCAGTGGTACAGATCATTGGAAATCTAGTTTAATATATATTAAATAATAAATTAATATATATTGACCATATAGCCATCTTCCCCAGGATGCTTCTTTATAATATCTGGAGATTCTGCAGTGTTGAACCTTGGGAGACAAGTTGGTATGGTAGGGCACAAGTCTTGAGCCCCTTCCAGAACTTGTTCCTCTCTGCTTTGCTTCTCTGTACACTTCTTTTAGTTACACTAAAGTGTCCTTTAGTTCAGACACTTGCTGTTGCCCCATACCTCCAGCAGGAAGGTTGTAAATGCTTTTTTTCTACAAAGATGGGAGATTTGGGGAAAGCCAGGTGCCCTGCCTCTCCTGACCATGAGTGGCTCTCTCTGCCACAGTGGGTGACAGTCACACTGCAGCCTGTGGCCACAGAAGAGAGCAGAGCTCCCCGCCTCCCCCAGAGATTGGGCCCCTGGGGCTAGTGCATCAGTTCAGCTCCTGAATCCAAAATAAGCGTGGAAGCTTGTACAGTAAGTGCAGTAAAACACTCCACATGAAAGAAGCTGCCACGGGGTTGCCTTCAGGGGTCCAAAATAGCAATCACTTTAGATTCCCTGCATGTTTGAGCTGTTCCTGATGGTGGCTAATGAGGACAGCTTGTGAAACTTAATTTTAAATGCATGAGGCTAAATGACCAACTGGGCTCTTGTTTAATTAAAAAATGGGCCCCTTTGACATCAGCACTGTAGATATGAGCATTGCCTAAGGTGCACAGCTGCCAACCTCAGAGGGTAACATTCCAGTGGGGCCCCCACTCTGAACCCGACCGGATTCCACAGCCCTCTTGCTGAGCACCTTGCCCCAGCTGGACCCCTCGGTCTGCAAAGCATCCCAGTACCCACCTTGCTCAGTTTCCTGGCCTATTCTTGTTCTGTGACCCCATTGTATGTCTAGCCCTAGAGAAACTATACCATCACTGAGTTCTGGCCAAATAATGTTTAGCATGTATCTGCATTTCAAGTTAGAATAGCAGAGGTCAGTGTTGTGATAATCCTAAAGGATGATTGGCCATGTGTCCACTGGCTTGGAGACAAATTTGTATTTGTGTGGGTGGCCAGAGAGAGCACCACTGACCCTTACTACAGTTTGAAAGCTAGGTGGCCTGACTTCATGACAGTGTGTTATCTATCATGCCATCGTCCTAGTACCTACTCATCCACTTAGCTAAAAATGAGGTCAGTTATTTCTGGGAAAAAAATGGGTAACACTTACACCAGGCTTGGGGGAAAAAAGCCCTTGCCTATAGGCTTGTCTTAGGCTTCTGGAATAAAATGAAGTTATTGAAGTACAGAGTATAGAGAGTCTGGGTTTAGAGGGCAGGATGCGTGAATTGATCAAAGCCTCACCTCCCCAAACTTCAATTTGCAGTATCTGATTCTATTATTATGCACAGTAACATGTGTAAGAAAGTTAGATGGTATTCTCCCAGACATGTTAGGAAGTTCTCATTATTGTCTGATGCTAAAGAAAGCAGTCAAGACAGTCATCTTCAGCAGCAATTTGTTGGCACTTTTATGTACAGTATATGAGGTAATTTAGTGTGTTTTACATCCACAGATAATCAGAGCAGACTAATCTTGCATGTTTGTTTCCTAATTGCTCTATTTTTAGCACTCCCATCATGTCTGTTTCTACTGAAACACCCAAATGCAGTGGCATGCACGTACGTACTCATGGTGTAGCGGCAAAGGGGAAGGCTCTAGTCAGCTCAGTTGCTTCTGTAGAGAAAGCAATCATCCCGAGAACTGCCAGTGACAACCTTGTTGTTTATACCAGCCAAGGTCTATTATTAACCATGCAGAAATTTTCGTTTTTGCCTTAGAAGTATATTTTTGTTTTTTGGTAAACATGCATAATAGCAAAAAGTAAAGATAACTCATCCTTACTAAAACCTGAGTTCTATCAAGAAAAGATGCAACAGCGTTTATAGATGTTTTGTTTCCCCCGGCAACAGAAAATGCAGTCCTTGTTTAACTTAGTGGCAGTGCTTTGGGAAAATAGGAGCCTGCAGATGGTAATGGCCTCCATTTTTTCCACAGAGATACCCCCAGATCTAGGCTTAACTTCAGCCTGGGGTCCATGACAGCACGTGTACAATCGCGCCAGCTCTCATTGTGGCCCAGCGCCCTCTGGTCTGTTGAGCTCTGCTTGTAGAGTTGCCCACTTTGAGACTTGAGCCTGGACTGGGCAAAGCCAGCTGGTAGCTGATGAAGTTGCTGTTCCAGCTTAGGTCCTTGCTGTTTTTCTGTGGCCTTCTCCATCACAGCGACCCAGCAGGTCTGTGAATCCCATATGTCCAAACTGAGCACCTGTCCTGGACTCTTCTCTTGTTTTCCCTAGTTTCATTCATGGTACCAGACCTCAGACCCTAGCTCATCTTTGATTCCTCTCTTTCTTCTGCCCCTATGTCCAGTCAGTTATCTCAAGTCTTATTGACTTAATTGTTTGATGAATTATTTCTGTAGTATTTCTCTAACTTATGGTCTCAGCTCAATGCCTCCTTCCAAGTTTCCTCCTGCCTGAACTGTTGGGATAGCTCCCAGCAAGGCCTCCTTTCTGCTCTTCTTTCCAGTCAGCCTCACATGATCTTCCTGAAGCTCACAGGTGATGGCATCACTCTCCTGCTCAGATATTTCCACTGGAGCCCTAATGCCCATCATGCAGATGAGACCTCATCTGTAATACCAGCCAGCCTTCATTTCCTAGGATTCACCACTGTCTCCTTCAAGCACAGTGCCATTCAGCCAGACCAGAGTGGTCATCAGCTCTACACACAGGCTGTAGTATGTTGCCCACATTCTTCTTCTTCCCATTTGTCACTCACTGTCCAAGGACATTTCATCTTGCAAGGCCCTTCTCAAGTATTTCTTCCACAAAGATGTTCCTGACCCTGACACCCTCCTTCCCCCTACACATATACATACACACATGGCGCGTGCCATTTACCACTTCCCTTGTGCCTGTTTTATTCTAATTACCTCAGATACTTTTTAACAATGTGTTTATAGCTGTGTGTCCCATTATTTACTTCTGAACTTAATTTCTTTGAGGTCAGAGTTAGTTTCTGATTCACCATCATATTCTCCATGGTACCAGGCATGGTGTCCCACACAAAAATCAATAAATGGATCCAGATTTTGATTGTTGAGATTCCTACTTGTCTGTGTTTCGTTCTCTACAAAATCCCTTTATAAACTGTGCAGAAAGTAGTGTCAAGAAAACGAGTCCTTGGCCAGTTTTAATAAAAGTTAACATTCCTTCATCTCTATGTTAGCCGGTTTATGAGGATTTTATGGTAACATTTAATTATGTTCTATCTTTAAGCAGGGAAAGATAGCATTATCATAGACACAGAATGGAGACACACCTACCTTTTTTGCTTTGTGGTCTAAATACATAAATCAATATGAAAAGATACATTAAATGCATTTTTGAGTTTTCTAACAGGCCATGGGAGTCTGTGTGTTGAAGAAATCGTAAGGGTTGACTACCATAAGAAATGATATCTATTCTTCGGTTAATTAGAAAAGGTTTTCTCTAAGAGAACATTTTAGACTCTAATACTGGAGGAAAAAAATGCAGAGAGATGTAGGTATCTGGGAGAGGGCATGGACTAATGAAAATGTGTGTGTATATAATGTATATTCTGAGCGACTATGACAGGTGTGCCTTTAGGGCCAATCTAGTCATTGTGGCCAGCAGGTCTGTTTTGGGCAGAATGGATACCAGAGAGTTGTGACAGACCCCTAATCTGAATGCCCAGCCCCCCTGCTTGTACTCTGCTGCTTGAGGCTGCCCTTCGCTACTAGCCATCTTGTAGAGCTGTTGCTTTGTCTGAGAACTCAGAAATCTAGGAGAATTTAGCTGATAGACCTGGGCACAGAGAGGTTTTAGATTGAACTTCATATGGACAAGGGTCCTGGCTCAACAGTGCTCCACAAGCACTCTGCTCCCTGGGGCAGGCTTTCCTGCTCTGCTGCCTCCTGGGCTAGGACCTTGAGCAGGCTGTTTGACTTCTGAGGTGTATTACCAAAAAGGCTATCATTACCAATGATAACCTCTCACTTCATAGGACAACAGCCAGTGCAACAAAAATCCCAACATTTATTATTGCCTTGAAACTCTGCCTTTTTGGCCTTTCTGGGTATCCATTGATGTTGCCTAAAGGAATCATTTTACTTCCAATTGCTACACACCAGGTTGTTTTACGTGCTTCTGTTTTTCAGCATTCCACGGATGCCACATGACTGAAAGCTGTGTCTTAACAGATTTCTCCCTCCCTGCCCTGCACAGCCTCCCTGCTTGAGGTTCTCACATAGCAGCTGCTCACACACCCTGCTGACATCCATCCACAGCACATGTCCAGCCAACAGAGCTAAATTGGAGTGAGCAGGGCTTCAGTATTGGTGAACTGGCTACGCTCCAGGACTTTGCCACTCCAGTCTTACTATCTGATGTTCAGTGTTTTGTTGAAAAAGCAGATTTAAACATTTCAATAAGGGTAGAACTAAGTTTCATAGCTTTGTGAAAGGTGTATAACTATCTTCAGTCTCTCTAAAGTGTGTTGGTTTTGATTCATATTCCTATTTTCTTCTCAAGCACATGTGCAGTATCACCATGCATTGTTTACTAGGTGAGGTTTTTTACTTGCCTAAAGCAGGTTGTGACCTTGATCTTCCCTTGTACTGTGGAATCTATAGTGTCTTTAAGATCACCCTGGGGCTTCTCCAGATATGTTACTTCAGGAGCATGGTTCTTGGCCGTGGGCAGCTTCAGGACAATATAAAGCACACTAGTTCATACTTACATTCTCACTCAGGTTTTCTGAGAGCTGAAAGCACTTGGTAAAGTAAAATGGAGACTATTAATGAGTTTGCTTTACTACATTCATGACCCTCCATATGAATTCAGAAGACTGATCATGAAACCTCAAGTTCTTAGTATATCAGAGCAGTTATATTTTAGGAACTGGGATAATCCGGGTTGGCTGGTGATGTAAGCTTTGCAATATCTTGATAGTTACTGGAGATAAGATATTAGACACATTAGTCACCTGCAGGTCCATTAGAACCCAGATTCCTGCCTTTGTAGCTTAGGGTCCATACACACTCTGGTTCTGATCTCCTCTGAGGTATATCTTCCTATTCCTTTTGCGGGGCTCCCCCCAAAGCTTTCATAGATGCTAGATCTCTCATTCCCAACTAATGCCCTGGGCCAAAAACCTTAATTTCTATCATCTCTTGAGTCCATTTGGGCTTTAAGATTCCATGACGTGATGCTTCTCCTTCAGTTCCTGCCACTGCTCTTTCCCTGACATCTTACCTGTCTCCATGTCTCATCAGGTCTGCAGCTAAAGTGTCTTCCAATCACTGCTCGCCTTCCATGTGGATCACTGCTAACATTTCAGTTGAAACCCTGCTGCCACTGGACTTGTGCGGCCCCTCAGCCCAGCTAGTCCCATGTCAAATATAAAATGTTTCCAAGGCACTGCTCCCTTTTAGAGAGTACCCAGATGCCCTTAGTGCATTGAGAAAGAAAGGTGGTTCACAAAGTGAACTCACACATTCTAACAGGTGCTGACAGTGATTCAGAATGTTCACTTGTGGTACAGCCTCTACAGTGTGTTAGAGATGGGTTCTGTAAGATTAAAAGTTAGACATTCATAAAAGAAAGAATAGTAAGCTCTCCCTGTTTTAAAATAAACTTTTGGCACAAATTCTGTAGACTTTCTGCTCTCTGGCCTTCTATTTATACATTTAAGAATGCTATGAGAATTCTCAGTAAGAAGGCTTCAGGCCTACTTATACTTCACTTTGCATTGCTATCCACATCTGTTTTGCATAAATTCAGTTAGAATCTCCCCTCGTAGGAATTCTTCAGCCTAATTAAAACTTTGAGCCATAACACATGTGAAGGAATTGGAAGAGCTCCTGGAAGCGACATTTGTCAGATGATATAAGCAGTATTCAAGTTGTTAGCTGTATTTGCTATGTTTCTGGTATTTCTTAGATGTACGTCTACTCATGTAGAAGATATGTCACCAGGAGTTTCAGTGATGCTTTATTTTTAATTTGTTTCATAGTTTAATTGGTAGCTGATTAACACTTCAGCATAGATCCTCTTGATTCTCCTTTTACCTCTAATTTCCTCCTTCTCCAAGGATTCAAAAATATTGTGGTAACTTATAAACAGATAGTTCAATAGCAGACTAAGGGAAATTGCTATTAAAATGAAGTCCCATTAAGTAATTTTATAAAGGAAAGAATATTTTTGTAAAGTGAAACTGTTTGCTTATATAAAAATTAATATTTTATCAAATTATTTTCTTAGAGGGGATATAATTGCAATTTTTAAAATTATGCCTAAAATTTAAGATCTTACATATCTCACTGAAATTTTATGTTGAAAATTTGAACATTCCAAATATTTTTAAACACCTCCTTTTTTTTTTTGATAGGAAATTTAAGCAGCTGGGCATAGTTGATAACCATTCATTTACTCAGAACTGTTTTTAATTCCAAGTCCAGTAAATGAAATATTTGAGTCAATTATTAACATTCTAAAAGTACAGCATTATTCCTATAGTTAAGAAATTATGATCTTTAGCATTTTTATTATAAGCTTTTCTATAAGTATTACCCAAACTATATCTTCATCTTTGTGTACACAGTTATGAATGTACTCTCTGATTTGTTGTTTTGCATTTTCTCAGCCTTAAGTGTGTATCAGGACCACCCAAAGGGCTTGTTAAAAACAAATAGCCATGCTTGCTCCCGGAGTCTGATTCAGCAGGTTGGGGTGGTGGTGGCCCTGCGAGACTGCGTTTTCAGCACTACTGATTAGGAAATCAAGTAAGCGGTGATCTATTGTTATTTTCAGATATAATGAGTTGAGGTACAAGAGAACAAAGGATAGGTAAGAATGGTTTACTGGAGTTGTATGATTCCCAAACTTATATTTAAGTTGCTTTTTTAGCCATATTCCCTTTTTTGCTATTCTGAGAATATTGCATTTTACTTATTTTTATTTAAATGTGTATAGTGCTGACAGTGTGGTATTTCTTGGGAAATGATCACATGTACATTTGCTAGTTTTCATTAATATTTTGAGAGATGGTGAATGGAGCTTTCCAATGACTTCTATACTATTAACTTTGCGTCAGTGCTAGGAATTCAATATAAATAGGTTTCTATAAAGTACTTAGCCAGTGCCAGGTTTCATAAAGGGGACATTCAGTAAATGTTGAACAAATGATTGTATAGCAGTTCATCTTGCCCTAGCATCATGGAGTTATTCCTTGAAAACAACTGATCCAACTTTGAATATCTGAGAGTTATCTTGTTTATTGACGTTGCAGTTTTTATAATCGTTGCTTCTCATACTTGTGTTCCTGTTGTGTTCCTGAGGGATGGTTATCTCATTGATAATTTAATGTGTCTACTGTCAAAAGTGGGAAGCAAGTTAAACATAAAATTAAGCTTTTACTCTTCTCTTACTTGTTAGTAATAATTACTGGAATAGGTGTATTAACTTTTTTAAAAAATTCTTTTGGGGATGATTTGGGTTCATTATTCAAGCTGATCTTAAAATCTTCTTATATATTTTCAAAAAACTTTTATTAGCTAATCTGGAATGTAAGTGTATAGCAAGTTAGATATTATTTTTATATGCATCTTCCAAATTCACAGGAGTTTCCAATTCTTTTTTTTTTGTATCAAAGAATTATGTTTATTACATTTTTTATCAGCCTCAGGTGTAGCCAACTCAAGCTCAAGCATTGAAATTATGAATGCAGCTACAGTTTAAAGATACATATTTTCTACTAAGTTTGTTTTTTTTTTTTAATTCATGCATATTTTTTTTTTTTGTGGGTTTTGTCATACATTGATATGAATCAGCCATAGATTTACACGTATTCCCCATCCCGATCCCCCCTCCCATCTCCCTCTCCACCCGATTCCTCTGGGTCTTCCCAGTGCACCAGGCCCGAGCACTTGTCTCATGCATCCCACCTGGGCTGGTGATCTGTTTCACCATAGATAGTATACATGCTGTTCTTTTGAAATATCCCACCCTCACATTCTCCCACAGAGTTCAAAAGTCTGTTCTGTATTTCTGTGTCTCTTTTTCTGTTTTGCGTATAGGGTTATCGTTACCATCTTTCTAAATTCCATATGTATGTGTTAGTATGCTGTAATGTTCTTTATCTTTCTGGCTTACTTCACTCTGTATAATGGGCTCCAGTTTCATCCATCTCATTAGGACTGGTTCAAATGAATTCTTTTTAATGGCTGAGTAATATTCCATGGTGTATATGTACCACAGCTTCCTTATCCATTCATCTGCTGATGGGCATCTAGGTTGCTTCCATGTCCTGGCTATTATAAACAGTGCTGCGATGAACATTGGGGTGCACGTGTCTCTTTCAGATCTGGTTTCCTCAGTGTGTATGCCCAGAAGTGGGATTGCTGGGTCATATGGCAGTTCTATTTCCAGTTTTTTAAGAAATCTCCACACTGTTTTCCATAGTGGCTGTACTAGTTTGCATTCCCACCAACAGTGTAAGAGGGTTCCCTTTTCTCCACACCCTCTCCAGCATTTATTGCTTGTAGACTTTTGGATAGCAGCCATCCTGACTGGTACCATTTTAAAAATTTATTTTTTTACTCATTTAGGGCTGTGCTGAATCTTCATGGCAGCGTGAGGGCTTCCTCTAGTTGCAGCGTGTGGGCTTCTCTTCGTTGTGGTGAGTGGGCTCTAGGGCACAGGCTCAGTAGTTGTGTTAAACAGGCTTAGTTGCTCCATGGCATGTGGAATCTTCCCAAACCAGGATTGGAACCTACATCCCCTGCATTGGGAGGTGGATTCTTAACCACTGGACCACCGGGGAAGTCTCTCCAACTCTTTATCATTATTACTTTCTGATCACGTTTAGGGCTTCTCTCAGCTCAATTAGTAAAGAATCCACCTGCAATGCAGGAGACCTGGGTTCGATCTCAGTTGGGAAGATACCCTGGAGAAGGGAATGGCTACCCACTTCAGTATTCTGGCCTGGAGAATTCCATGGGGTCGCAAAGAGTCAGAGAGGACTGAGCGACTTTCACTATCTGCTAACTATGTTTACTATGATAGTTCCCAAAATGCTGAGAACATTGAGTATCTATGTAATGTTACATTTTCCAGTTACTTCAGTGCAATTTCAGTGATGCTTTAGCTTCGTTTTTGATGACTCTTCTGTTGATTATGACAGATGGAGTCACTGTAGATTGCCAAACAGCCTGCTCATACCAGTTTGGCCAAGATGCTTCTTCCCTATGAGAAAATGGACAAAAGAGCTTAATGGTGTTTTCAGGTGGAAAGTAAGAGAAATGTTCATTCCTGTCCTGATTCTGATGCCATTGTTTCATGGACTCTAGCTTATAAAACATTTCTATACTGCTCCTGCTTGGTTCATGAGGGAATCATAAGAGTGAGTTATATAACTATTAGAATCCTGATAAGAAGGGCGCTCCATAAACTTCAAGTTTAGGAAGATGATGAGCTCATTTGTGGCCATGCAGTTTTTAACTGTCTGAAAGAACACTCTGTTGATGGTCAGGAAACATGAAAATTGAAATTGAGCTTAGAGCTCCAGGTCATATTTTTAGTGGTTATCCTAAAAGTGATCACTAAGGTTTCACCTCCCCCAGCCCCCTTTCCCTTCAAGTAGATCTTGTTTGGAAAACCAAACACCTTGGGAACTCCTGGGGCTTAGGAGGAATCAGGACTCAAAAAACTGAGTCCTAGTCATAAGAGGATTGACATGCTGAGGAGTCGGGCATGACTGAGCGACTAAGCAGCACAGCACAGTCGTACAAGGAGGCTTCGCTGAGGCCGAAGTTCTTCCTCCTGCACCCTGCTGTTATTTGTGATAAACTGGAGAACACAGTCCCTACTATACCCATGCTGCTTGTATTTGAAGCAAGGGACGATGAGATCAGGTAGTGAGGAGTGTTCATATGAAAAATAGCAGGGTGGGTGAGAGGAAAGAAAAGAAAGTCATGGGATGACGGGAAGGTGTTGGTGAGGTCAGGCTCCAGGTGAGGATTGACTCAGCTTAAGTGCCTCAGCAGTATGAGGTAAGGGACGTAGAGCTGGAATGGGAGCATGCCAGGGCCTGGCCCAGCAGGGGCAGGGGCAGTTAGAGGAAGGGGCAGAGTGCCGAGCTCCTGAAGTGCAGGCGCAGGTCAAGGAGGCTGGACCGGGCGGAGGCGGACCTCAGCCAGCCTCCACTCTGGTGCGGAAGAGCTCTGCAGTTCTCAGCAGGCATGCCTTCAACTCTGAGTTTGCGCTGTTCTTCTTCTGAAACACCAAAACATTTGGAAGATAGTACATCTGAACTTTTTTCCTCAAAGCTGTATGTGAAATTCGAATTTTAAAAAGGTTGTGTAGTAAGAAGGAAGTACTTCTGAGTTGAATGTGACAGACTTGTGTTTCTTCTAGGACTCTACTGCTTTGGTTGCTCACTGCCTTGAGAACCAGCAACCCCTTAGCAAGACTAGGCTAATGAGCTTCCAGGAATCTCTGAAGTGCAAGCCTTGAGGTGAAATAACCTTCCTCAGGGAGCCTCCTGACTGGCTGTGGTTGAGGAGAGAAAACAGTCCGGCAAGAATAGCTCCTGCTTTTCTTTTTCTTTCTTTCTTATTGGTATTATCTTGAGTTTATTTAGAAGAAGGGTTGAGAATAAGGAATTTGAAAAACCACTCAACTAGATGGTTGTCAAGGGTCCATTTTGTTTCCAGAGTTCTGTGAAGCTGCTGTTTTTATTTGTCTTCAAGTATATATTGCTACCACATAATTGAGCCACAAAAACGTTTAGATTTGTATTGGTGACCTCAGAAGTTTCTGAAAGAAGTGTGACTAATCGTGTTGTTGACACAAGGGCATCCTTAGCAATAAGAGTTGTTACTGTGTTTAATACTATTTGTTTTGTGATTACTTCTGAAATCTGATCAAGAATTGATGTCATTATCTCTTCAAAATTTATTCTTAGGTCTCTTTGCTTTTAAGCGTTTAGTAAAGCTTTATAAATTAAAATATTCTAAAACTGAAGAGAATAGGGAAGGGTTAGAGTGGAACTTTTCCCTATTCCCTCTGACTAAAATGCTCAACATGAAATGTTGCTAAGAAGTTCCTATAAATGTAATTTCACCTGTGTGCTTTTGGAAGGAATGGAACAGCTGGTTAAAAGATTTAATTTTTGACTAGAGAAGGTAAATCAGATGTGATTAGGTTAATAAGAGAACTGCTAAATGTTTTCTAAAAGTGCCATATTTAGCTTATGGTCATTGTGCATGACTGCACGTGGAGGACATAGTCTTATGAGGTACTGCCACTACTTTATCTCTTATGAATAACTGTGAGGAATTGTAGAAAGTCAGGGGTGGGAAATAGTCAACCTAAAGCCTGTTTTGTCCAGCCATAATATGTTCTGTTCTTTCTTTCCCTTTGAAGGTCAAGGTGGCATGCCCATTACTTGGGTCTTTTCATATTCTGTGCATTTATCATGATATGTTTACTTGGCAGTGGTACAGATGTATTGATATCACATACTGAATGGTTGTATACAATTTTGGAGAGAGACCTGTGTGACTAAATCACTATGATGTGTGAGGATGAGTTTATGCTGTAAATGGAATGGCTTTGTTGTGATGTAATTTCAGGAGCTGCTCATGGCAGCTGTGAGTCGAAAGTAAATTGAAAGCCAGCTGGTTTAGGTATCTTGGTGGTGAAGATCAACAGAGTACTGTGAAACTGGGACTCACTTATGGCAACATGAGACTGTCCCAACTAAGTCTCAGATGTGTTTCATCTGACACTTTCCCAGCTCTGTCCCTTGCTGTACTGGCTCCATTTGAAAACTTTACTTGCTCAGGAGAATGAACTGCAGGTCTTGACAGGGAAGCAGACTTTTGACTTCTTGGTTACTTTAATATTTTTCGGTTCGTTTGGATCATCAGATTATTGAGGTTAACATTGAGGTCTTGCTCAAACTTCTTTTGTCTCTCTCACAGTAGCAGAAGAGTAGAGAAAATACATTCTATTAAGCAAGTGATATGAAAGTGATGTTTGGGGTCTTAGAGTTCATAGAATTGCTGAAATGTAGACTGCTACCTGAAAAGCCCTCTAAACTTTTGTTGCCAGTTGAATGCGGGGTAATGTGAACCCAGGCCCTCGTGGTGGACTTCTGCTCACAATTGAAATAGTCCTGGGTCTGCCCCCAGGGGTAGACTTCCTCCATCCTCCATCCCTGCTCATTGTGGTTCTGCCACAGAGTGACTGCTGCCTTTTTCCTTCAATAGGTATGTCCAATTTTCCCTGCCCAGGGAACATTTTATCCTTTAGACATTCTGTATAAGACATTGAAAAGAGAAAGGAAGATGCCAGTGAGGGAAAATTAGGAACCACTTTGTATCCTAGGCAATTCCTCGTTCTCACTAACAGTTTATAATTGATATATAGGTAGGAAATTGATACTAAGAGATCCAGCTGCTCTAAGAGTAGGAGTGTAGTGACTCAGAAAGAGGAGAGAATTGTTGAGCTATAAAGTGAGCAGATTGCCGTTTCAGTGTCTTTTTCTATCCTATCAAAATACCAGTTTGCTCCATCTTCACCAAACATTTTAAATTAGTCATATTTATGGTGCCTCTGATGTTCAAAATTATGTATGTTGCCGTAATTCTTACAGGGTATAAGGGCACATACTTTCATGTAGACAGATGGTACTTTTGTCATAGCCTTTTTAATCCTGGTATGCTGATTGGGCATCAAAATTTTATATTTACTCTGTTACCTTAATTGTAGAGAGATTCTGGGGTGGCTGTGGAAAGTCATCTGACATGTGTTCTCTTTCTTTGTACTGCCAGGGTTCTAAATATTTATCAACATTACTTATTCATACTCTGTAATGCCATACTTTATTGGTGAATGTTCCACCCTTCAGAGGGCATTAGGTAGGTTTTCCGCAGTACTCAGGAGACATGAGCATAACCCTATCAACCTATCAGTGAACTTCGAATCAGTTTATGATCTTCACATTAATACAGGCAAGCCTCCCCCTCTACCCCCCAAATTAAAATGATACAAAAATAGTTTAAACTCAAAAGTCATACTTCTCTTTTGAGATCTAGTTGTGTCATGCCAATTTAGATTCTGATAGATTATGAATTTGTGATGAATTCATTTTGATAGACTAAAGTTATCTTTGCACTCTGAATAACTAAGTTTTAAGTAAAAAATAAAAATAAAAAATGTTTCAGGGGTATATATAAAACATAGTTAACCTTTGAGGTATTTTAACACAATTTTAGAATAACTAAATGCTGTTTTTGACCTATTCATTAAATCACAGCACATATATCTATGTTTTTATTAGCAGCAATAAAAAAACATGTCTTTAAAGTATGGAATAACTCAATTCACTCCCTTTATTTTTCTGCCCATTTAATCGGACTGGTGATGTTTCAATATATTGAAACATAATCAAGACTTTGATAACAGCTTTCTGGATTATTGTGGGAATCATAACTCTGATGTATAGGGTTTCATTAAAAGTACACTTTAATTATACGCTAGATCTGCAGCTGAGAATTTAGAGATACTAGTGTGACTGCATTGTGACAAAGGTTGTGTTATCTCCTGCTATTGGAATGTAGCTTCCTTGACTTGTGGCTATTTTCCTGAGTTCTTCCTTTAATAAAAACAAAACCCTCACCCTAAAAAGAAACAGATTACCCAAGTAGGAAGATTGAAAATGAAATCAGACTCTTTCTGACATTTTTAGTGCCAGCTACTGAACAAAAGACTTCTTTAGGGAAGCCGTTTATTCAGTGGCTCTTTGACTATAAGCCATCTAATATATTAAACATTTTTCGGTAAGCGTAGCAGTAGAATGCCAGTTTCGGTTTTCAGCTCCTCGGATAGTAAAACCTGTTCTGTCAGCAAGCATTGTATGAAATGCCCTAGCCCTTGTGTTAGACACCAAAGGAAAGACAAATGTCTAAGACAAGAGTCCTGGTTTCAATCAAGTTAAGTCTACATGGATGAGGGAACATTTATAGGACAGATACAAGTAGGTGAAAATGAATATTGTGTGCTGGTTAAGACTCTACTCTAGATTAGTTGGACCAGAGGAGTGAGTCATCAAAAAAAAAAAAAAAGCATTTCCAGAGCACGTTGAGAAATGCCTTCCTAAGAAGGAGGCACATACAGGCTCTGTTGGAGGAAGAAGCAGTTTGGTGAGGCAGAAGGCAGCGAGCTTGGTTTTATGCTTGCTTGTGGAATCTGACATGACAGGAGGTGGAGTAGCTATTCTCAGGAAGCAGCAAGACAGTCCAGAGCTAGAGCTCTGTGAGGGAGAGGGAGAGGCTGTGATTCCATTCAGCCAACCTCACAGCAGATCTCAGGCCTGGGATTAGCTCCAAAGAGAGAGGCTTTGTGTTGAGGGAACTACTGCGTGCAAGGATGCCCACAGTTTGGGGACAGGCAGATGGAGTGGGGTCCCTTCCAGATTTCTACCTGACTTTTGCCTCTGATTTCTGTGGTGATCTATACTGCTGTATAAATTTCCACCATCCACCATTCTTCATCCTTGAAAGGGCTGCTCAATTCCTCTTGTTCTGGAAGACCACAGTGGTCGGGAAGACTTCTGTGAGCCCACGTGGGGTGAGGGAGGAGAGGAAATAGGCAAAGGTCTAAAAGCCCATGTTAGAGGCTTCTACTGTGATACCAGTCTTCACAGAACATTTTCTCAAATCCTTGGGGTTTCAGTTTTCCATACATATTGTATAGTGAAGTGAAGTCGTTCAGTCGTGTCCGACTCTTAGCGACCCCATGGACTGCAGCCTGCCAGGCTCCTCCATCCATGGGATTTTCCAGGCAGGAGTACTGGAGTGGGGTGCCATTGCCTTATATACGTTGATCAAATTGTGCTTTTTAGTTATTTTGAGATAAATTTTATTTGAATGCTGAAACTTAGCAGTACTTCAAAACAAACAAATATTCTGGCCTTTGGAAGGGGAGAGTTTGCTGTAACTTCAAAATATTTAATGTATTATTTATCTGATGAATAACATTTGCTTGGTTAACTGTGTTATCTCACTGAACTTCCTTCTGGAAAGCAGTACTGAATTTTATTAGAGAGAGACACAGGCAGACAGACACACTAAGACCAGTTAGGGAGACGTTTTCAGAGTGAAACATTTCTGTTGTCCAGTTTTATTTGCATTCAAGCTTTCATCCAGAAAACATTTATTTACCTTTCCTTTGACTATGGCCTGCCATTTTAAATGTTATGTATGAAATAGGAGCATATGTAAACACAAACTATTCATAATTGAAACCCTCTCTGAATCAGTCCCCTAGGATGCTTAATAAAAAAAATCTCAACTAAAATATATTTACTCATAAAAATGGATAGTAGTAAAGCCAGTAGAAATAGTATGTTATGCATTGTATCTTAATTTTTTTATATGTTATGATAACACCTTGTTGGAGTGAAGTTTTTCTGGTTGCTTATTGCAAAGTTAAAGACAGTTCTGTATTATTGCATAGTCTTTTGTATGCATTTGTGCTCCCAGGGAGATCAGATGAGAAATAGACAAATACTGTGAACTTTAATGATTACAGGCTTTATTTTTAAGATGTATAAAATAGGGAAAACCCTAGGTGCTTTCTGGATGTCACATGTGGAATACAGAACCATGCTATCATGGTTCTTGGTATTGAAATTGTTTGCACTTTAGATGAGTAAATACACTGGTTTTTGAAAGCAAAATTTAAAAACAGATTTTAAATATAGATGATAACCTAGAATTAAGGCATGGTTCTGCAGAAGTTGACTTAAACTAGTGAATGTTGAAAGAATCAAGTTTCATTGCCGTGGATGTGGTGGTCACGCAGCATACAAGCACAGCAGATAAACGGGAGTGGTAGACTGTGGATAGGGCCCCATGTACAACTTTCGTGGGCAGCTCGGTAAGTATGTAGCTGTTTGTTTTTAATCATGTTCTGGAGTGACTAATGGACAGCAGTTACTCCTGTTGACTAAGCTTTTCATTTGTTTTGGTTAACCCTTTCTTACATTTCTGAATTGGGGTGAACCAGTCCTCAGCTAGATTTTTTTTGGGGGGGAAACAGCTAGTGGCAGAGGCCAGGCCTCCCTCAAACCATCCAGAGTTTTGAGGTCACCACAGTGCTGAGCCTGTCCTCAGTTCTGCACTTCTAGGAATCAGAACTAATCTGTAAACCAGAGCACTCATTTATTAATGTCTGAATTCTTAATTGCCAGAGTGTTCATGGTTGTTGAGTAGGCTTCTCCCTTCAGGCACCCGGGTAACTGCTGCAGTGATGAACCTAGAATCCTGTCAAAGATGAGGAGAGTTTCAAGAGAGGTCTTGTTTCAGGACCATCTCTTCCTTTAAAGAGCTTACAGAGAAGAGCTTTCTAGTAGCCTCATAGATTTGACTTCCCCAGACAGGGCCAAAATCTAGGATTTCCTTTCCCGTTCTTCACACCCACAATGTTCCCTCCTTCGATTCTGATGTTAATTACATGTGATGGAGCATAAATCACATCTGTGTTTTATAGTCTTTTCCTGATTATAGATTTTATAAAGTTCTTGAGGGGAATGCATTTACTGGTTCTTAGTTTATTTCCCGGGAGAAGGCGATGGAACCCCACTCCAGTACTCTTGCCTGGAAAATCCCATGGACAAAGAAGTCTGGTAGGCTGCAGTTCATGGGGTCGCTAAGAGTCAGACACAACTGGGCGACTTCACTTTCACTTTTCACTTTCATGCATTGGAGAAAGAAATAGCAACCCACTCCAGTGTTCTCACCTGGAGAATCCCAGGGACGGGGGAGCCTGGTGGGCTGCCATCTATGGGGTCACCCAGAGTCGGACACGACTGAAGTGACTTAGCAGCAGCAGCAGCAGCAGCAATTTATTTCCCAGGGCTTCCCAGGTGGTGCTAGTAGTAAAAAATCCGCCTGCCAGTGCAGGTTATGCAAGAGACTTGCATTTGATCCACAGGTTGGGGAGATCTCCTGGAGAAGGGAATGGCAACCCACTTCAGTATTCTTGCCTGGAAAATCCCATGGACAGAGGAGCCTGGCAGGCCAGTCCGTGGGGTCACAAAGACTCAGACATAACTGAGCAGCTAAATAGCAACAACAACAGTTCCTTCATCTTTTAATAGCCAGAGTTTTCTCTCTCCTTTTCTTCTCCTCTCCACCCTAGTTTTAATCTGTTGGCATTCTCTGAACACAGTACATTGTGATGTTTTATGTCTCTTTGTCTTTGTAGTAACTCTCATCTTCCTGGATGTCTCTCCTGTTGTGGCATATTTTATGATCTTTACTGTTGCATTTATCACACTATTTTTATTCCTTTCTCTCCTGTTAGAATGTGAGCTCCTTCAGCATCTTGATGATTCTGAAGCCTAACGCTGCTTGGCACATAAATATTTCTTTGATAGAAGAAATATTGTCATTCTTCCTCTCATTCTTCATCTCATTGTTTCCTTCTTTCACGCAGCAAACTCTATTGAACACCTACTATGTTTCAGGCATTTTATTGATGCTGAGAATACCGTGGTGATTTAGATGAAAAGAGTCCCTGGTCTCACTGAATCTAGAGTGTATGATTGGGAGATGCAGAACAGTGAATAGGAAATTCAGTCTAGTTCACTGCATGCTCCATCTGTGATCAACAAAATGCTAGAAGCTTTGTAATTTTTTTCTTGTGCTTTCTTCAGAAAGCTGTTTGGAGATGTTAAGTGTGGAAATGTGTGTCTCTTCTGGAGAATATAGTATTAAGTGCACAAAATCTAAACTAATTAAAGAAAGTGAAATCTCTCAGTCGAGTCCGACTCTTTGCGACCCCATGGACTGTAGCCTACCAGGGTCCTCTGTCCATGGGATTTTCCAGGCAAGAATACTGGAGTGGGTTGCCATATCCTTCTCCAGGGGATCTTCCCAACCCAGGGATCGAACCTGGGTCTCCCACATTGCGTGCAGACACTTTACCATCTGAGCCACCAGGGAAGCCCTGATTAATTAAAGGAGGCTGAAATACAAGTATAATTTCTCTGACTTCAACTTGCTGAAGACAGAGACAAAAAGGATTGTTATTACAGTTGTTAATCTACCATACTTCCAGTTTTGATGCCTTTTTAGATGTAGGATTTTACAGAGCTACTTGAAAAACTGGAATCATTACATACATTATTACTTAAACCAGTATTATTAAAAGTGACTTCAAGCCATGTATAAGATCAGTGTTTTTGATACTGCTCCAAATCAAAACTGTCAGCTTTCCTTCTTTACTTTTACTTGTGCTTTTAGGAAAGCATCTTCTAGATTAATATCTATATTGAACTGGACTTGTTTTAGGCAAATTGTTGTATGTCTCGGATGGGGAGTTGATCTTCCCAACCACAGTACTAGTGTGTACCATATACCACGTCTGTTTCCACATAAATGTTCATGAGACAAGCATGAAAAATATAATTAAAATTCACACCTGGCCTGGAGCAGGTTGAGTTCTTTTTCTGGAAAACCATTTTGTTCCTTCATTCAGAAATGACGTTTTCCAAGAAATTGTTACCCAACTTAACAGCCAAGACACAACTCCATGCTTAATTTTGTTGGCAGGAGCCTTTATTGAAGAGAACTTTAATATTTCTGTACTACTTTCTTTAAAGTACTTAATGTTTTTCTTTTAATACACTGACATTATTGGAAAAGCTGAGAGAGCCAAATTTTAATTGTGAAGGATGGAGCAGTACCTCTTTCTAGCTTTATTT
The DNA here is from genome assembly GCF_019320065.1 of Cervus canadensis. Lineage (NCBI taxonomy): Eukaryota > Metazoa > Chordata > Mammalia > Artiodactyla > Cervidae > Cervus > Cervus canadensis. The sequence continues at coordinate 38,811,727 of NC_057400.1, forward strand.
GCTCATTAATAGTAATTATTATCTTGTGGGATTTCCCAAAGCTTGTTCCTCAGAATGTTAATAGGTTGGCCCTCAAAACAGTTGCAGGTCAGATAAGTGTGAGATACTGAGATAGTTGAGATTAAACAGGTTCATCTGTTTAAATGCTCTATGCCACTGCTTCTGAATCTTGAACATGTGTACAAAACACTGGTGATGTTATTCACATGAAGATTGATTCAGTAGGTCTGGGGTGAGGCCTGGAATTGTGTGTTTCTTCTAAGCTCTAAAGGGCTGCCAGTATAGCTGGCCCACAGGTCTCACTTTAAATAACAACGTTTCTAGCAGTCTTCAAGAGGAAGCATTTCCCACCCACACTTATACTTCCCAACTTTGGAAACATTGTTTCTGATGTATGAAGTAGTCCATGGAGCATATTTTGAGAATTTTTAAAATTTAAATAGAATCTTTCAAGTTACAAGTAAATTTATAATTTAAAAAGAAGTCTGATATAACACTTCTGAGACATCTAATACAGAACTTATAGGTTATTATCAGCTAGAAAGCCTGATGTAAATCGGAAGACATTGAGAAATCGTTTAATGAGTCTATTGTTGAAAAAAAAAATCACTGTCATGAACTAAAAAGACAAACACTGCATAAGATAACCGGTTGTTAGTAGACTGTATACTCCTTTTCAAAATAGATCTTATAAATGATATTAAATGCTCAAGTCCTTAATTAAACAGTTTTACTTTGTTTTTATTGCCTCTGGTTATTCACTTATAAATTACTATATTTCTGAATCCCCATATGTGCTGTGCTAGTGGTTTTATTAGTCTTTAATCTTTAACACTAGCATTTGACATGAAAAACTAATGATAAAAACAAATTTTTATTTAAACAGCTTTAGATTTGATATGGCTTGCCATACCCTTAATTGCATATATTATAAAACAAGAGTCTAGGGAAGATTTTGAGAAATCTATTAAACCTGAAACAAATTTTTACATATAAAAGATTAATAAAATGAATGCATTATAGCTAGGCTTCTCTCTGCCTCTGTCCTGCTGCTGCACCTAGTATTCAGTTCAGTTCAGTCGCTCAGTCGTGTCCGACTCTTTGCGACCCCATTTGACTACAGCACACAGGCCTCCCTGTTCATCACCAACTCCTGGAGTCTACCCAAACACATGTCCATCGAGTCAGTGATGCCATCCAACCATCTCATCCTCTGTCATCCCCTTCTCCTCCTGCCAGCAATCTTTCGCAGCATCAGGGTCTTTTAAAATGAGCCAGCTCTTCACATCATGTGACCAAAGTATTGGAGTTTCAGCTTCAACATCAGTCCTTCCAATGAACATTCAGGACTGATTTCCTTTAGGATGGACTGGTTGGGATATCTCCTTGCAGTCCAATGGACTCTCAAGTCTTCTCCAACACCACAGTTCAAAAGCATAATTCTTTGGTGCTCAGCTTTCTTTATAGTCCAACTCTCACATCCATACATGACTACTGGAAAAACCTGGCAAAGTAATGTCTCTGCTTTTTAATATGCTGTCTAGGTTGGTCATAGCTTTCCTTCCGGGGAGTAAGTGTCTTTTAATTTCATGGCTTCAGTCACCATCTGCAGTGATTTTGAAGCCCCAAAAATAAAGTCAGCCACTGTTTCCACTGTTTCCCCATCTATTTCCCATGAAGTGATGGGACCAGATGCCATGATCTTAGTTTTCTGAATGTTGAGCTTTAAGCCAACTTTTTCACTCTCCTCTTCACTTGTCACTTTTTCACTGCACTTTCACTGTACCTAGTGTAGTGTCCTCATTTATACATGCTATTGAAGCCCTTCTTTGAGCTTCCTGTATATGAGCTCTTAGTACCCCATTTATCTTGAGATGTGTTTTATTGTGGATATTTATTTACCTTGTCTTTCCATTTAGGCTGTAAATTAGATAAGAGGTCTTACCCATCTTTATATTTTCAGTTACACCTAGTTATAGTATCTTATTTAGTAAGTTGAAGAGCAATAATGTATTAAATAAACTATATCTTTAGAAGATAAGTCAGCATGTAAAATTTAATTTTTTAATCTTATAATACTTTAACAGTGATAAGTTAAAATTTCCCCCTGTATCCTCATTTCTTATCTTGGTGGTTGTATCAGTTAGTATCACTCACCATGTAACAAGCCATCTGAAATCTCAATGACTCAAACAACAGATTTTAAGTTTCTCATAATTCTAGATTGTTAAGGAGGTTCTGCTGGTCTTACCTGCGTTGACTCAGGTGACTGCAGGCAGCTGCTGACTTGGCCAGGGTAGAACTTTCTAACATGGCCTGTCTTACATATTCTAAGATGTTGACTGGATTGCGGGGCCTATGTCTTCACAGCATCTTTTTTTTTTTTTCTCATCTTTTAATCCCGAGCTCTTTTCACAGCATAGTGATTTCAAAGTTTCCGAAGAAGCTGTACAGCCTTTTTAAGATTTTTCTCGGATGTTGTACATACACAGTCATTTCGGCCACATTCTGAGTCACAAGAGGCCATCTTCACATTCAAGGGGTGGGCAGTAAGCTCTGCCTCTTCCTTCGAGGAGCAGCAGAGGCTCAGTTCCCTGGAGTCCTGTGAGTGCCCTTCATCCCACTAGGTTAAATAAGAATGTTAGTACAATTTACTTTCTTGAGCTCCTCACACCTCTCCTGTTGGTAGCATGTGGAGTTTCTTTAAACTCAACCTTCAATTTCCTGAGTTATTTGCTTAGCACTGTTTCTTGTGTACTAACCCTTCTTTGATCATATTTGTTATTTGGTTGCAGAACTTCCTTTGAAGAGTATTGAAGCCACATTTTCTTGGGTCCTGGTATGTCCTAAAATGGCTTTATTTTTCTTCATATTTGGATAATGATTTTTGGTTAGTACTTAAAAATTATTACTGTAATCATCAGGCTTATGTTAAACTGATTCTCATTCCTTTGTATGCAATTTATTTTTCCTGCATAGTTACATCTACAATCTTTTCTTTATCCTTGGAACCTAGAAATTTCAGTGGTTTGGGTTTAGATGTAATCTGTTTCATTCATTTTATTTACTTATTGGCCCATTTTAAATATTAGTTTTCAGCTCAGAAATTTCCATTTCTTACTTGTTTCAGTAGTCTCCTTTTTTCCTTTCTTGTTTGTACTCATGGTAAATAAACATAACTCCTGGATCTAGGCTCAAGTCTCCAAACTACTCTTATCTTTTTTTTTCTTTCTCTCTTCAGGCAGGGAGTGGGGTGCGGTGCTCAGATCGAATCCTTTACATCACTCTTATGAAATATTCTTTTTACAGAAATTAATTCTGCTATTCATGGCATTGATAGAGATTTTTGTTTTTATCCTATAACATTTTCAAGGTCTTTGGCTATGTTTCTCTTTCACACACATGGTTTTCAGTTTAAATGTTAAAGATGTTAGTATACCCCTTCGCTCTTTATGTTTAGGGACTTCTCTCCCTTCTGGGCTTCAGAGCTGACTGAGACCGTGCCGTGTCCGGTTCTCCCCATATTTGCCTGTGACTGCCACTTGAGCATGTGCAGGGCAGGGGCCAACCAACCACCTAGTGACATTGTCTCCCTCTTGATCATCTGATCGTGGCCCAGGTCTAAGCATCCCAAGATCCTCTGACTGAGCTCCCTCACCTACTGCTCCAGCCACTCAGCAGGCTTGTGTGTGTATGGTTTGGTTGCTTCTGGTTATTTTGCCATAGGTCTGCAACCATTATATTTCTAATATTTTGGCACACTGATGGCATTGTTTCAATTTTTAGACTGGCTAATTTTCTTATCCTAAAAAAGAGAAAATGCCTTTTCCATTATTTCATGGTGTTGTGAGTTGGAAAATAGCAGAAATGTATGCTCGTCTCACCTGTCAATCCAGTCATCCCCCTTCAGAGTTACATTCTTATCTTGCTGGTTATCCTCATCCTATCTTTTTATAGCCTCTAACTTGTCAGTCAGCTATGTGCTTTAAAGGATCCCAAATCCTAAAATAAACAAACAACAAGAAAAAAAACTGAATCTATAGTATTTTCCAAAACAGTTTTACAGGATTTACCTGTCATGACAGGAACTGTGTCAGTACTCCACCTGACTCTGGGGAGTATCATTTACACAGCACACAATGTAAGTGGCCATCTCAAGGTGTGAGTCATGCTATTAATACTTCAGCTTACTAAGGCAAAAGACTGGTTATTTGTTCCAAATAGGAAAAAGAGTACATCAAGGCTGTACATTGTCACCCTGCTTATTTAACTTATATGCAGAGTACATCATGAGAAACGCTGGGCTGGAGGAAACACAAGCTAGAATCAAGATTGCCGGGAGAAGTATCAATAACCTCAGATATGCAGATGGCACCACCCTTATTGCAGAAAGTGAAGAAGAACTAAAGAGCCTGTTGATGAAAGTGAAGAGCAAGAGTGAAAAAGTTGGCTTAAAGCTCAACATTCAGAAAACTAAGATCTGGCATCTGGTCCCATCACTTCAATGGCAGATAGATGGGGAAACAGTGGGCTGACTTTATTTTTGGGGTTCCAAAATCACTGCAGATTGGTGTGCACCATGAAATCAAAAACGCTTACTCCTTGAAGAAAGTTATGACGCAAACCTAGAAAGCATATTAAGCAGAGAATACTTTTGCCAACAAAGGTCCATCCGTGGTCATGTATGGATGTGAGAGTTGGACTATAAAGAAAGCTGAGCGCCAAAGAATTGGTGCTTTTGAACTGTGGTGTTGGAGAAGACTCTTGAGAGTCCCTTGCTGCAAGGAGATCCAACCAGTCCATCCTAAAGGAGATCAGTCCTGGGTGTTCATTGGAAGGACTGATGTTGAAGCTGAAACTCCAATCCTTTGGCCATCTGATGCAAAGAGCTGACTCATTTGAAAAGACCCTGATGCTGGAAAAGATTGCGGGAAGGAGGAAAAGGTGATGACAGAGAATGAGATGGTTGGATGGCATCATCGACTCGATGGACAGGGGTTTGGGTGGACTCCGGGAGCTGGTGATGGACAGGGAGGCCTGGCATACTGCGGTTCATGGGGTTGCAAAGAGTCGGACACGGACATGACTGAGTGACTGAACTGAACTGAATGCAAAAGAAAGAAGAAAAAATACAGAATCCAATGTATTTCACTGGATAAGACAAAATAAAGTGTATTATTATACTTTGACAAAAATTATCAGTAAGGAGAGTAGAAATGGGTAAATAGAGGAAAATCCAGTATCTGGTTGATCTTCTCTCATTGAGTTAGTGGAGATGATTTTGTGGGTTAGTGTGATCTGTAGTAAAAGGGGTTGTAGTTGAGTCTTAAGTTATTCCTGTATATTACATCCACAACCTGCAAAGAAAGCCTTTTATAATCACACTAGAAAGTACTTGGCCTGAAACCTGAACAGAAAATTTCTTGTTAATTTGTGAGTTCACTATGAGAAACACACACAATGTTATACCAATAGTTTAATGTAGAAACTTGTCTTCGATGAAGGTAGTAGTGAAAATACGTAACAGTTCATAGCTTTCCAAAAAGTATTTCATAAGGCTCAAAAGAATGCTGTCCAATAGAATGATAAAAAGTAATGAAATTAAATGAAGTAATAAAAAAGTAATGAGAAGCTGGAATAAAATGAGAATGCATTTGTAAGAGTTGATCACAAACTCTTCTGAACTTTTTGTGCAGCTAGACAGAAACAGTCATTAAGACTTTCAGTCACCATCATTCTCTCAGGAAAAACACAGTGTCCTGGCCTTCAGGTACTTTTTTACAGAGAGGTGTGATATGGTAGACAACACTCAGAAAACTTCTGAGGAGCATTCACGTCAATTCAGAACATAGATGTTCTCATATCTTAGTCTCCGCCTCAAGATTCAGAGAACTCTGTCTCCTATTTCTGACACACACCCAGTGCAGGATTCCTTCTGTACCTTCCCTGCTACTTGATCTTCTGAACTGTGACCTCCAGCGATGGGGAATGTACCACCTCTGGAGTTTTAGTTCTTGAAATTTTAGACATCTGGCTTTTTACTCCAAAAGGAAAGACCTTCCTGAGCTTGCCCTCATAGCGCCAACCTTTAATTTTATAATATAAATATAATAAAACATAACTGTTAGCCAAATTTGATTCAGAGTATAAAGACAGTAGTAATTTAGGTTAATACAAGTTTGCTACAAAACCATTAGTTTTTGGTCTAGCTCTTGGGACCAATAATTCTGACCTCTCTTGTTCTTGGCAGTCCTGAAGAGATTCCTTTGCTTTTCTGCATGGTCCTTTTCTTGTTCAGGTCAGATTTTTCTCTTCCTGTTCAATCAAGTGTTCTTCCTGTGTTCTCAGCTAAGCTTCAAGCTCATCATTAATTTTGTCCTTGTGCCTGGAAATAATGGCGAAATCCTTTCACCATCCTACTCATCCTCTCGAATGAATACACTTGTGTCCATTCCTGTTAATGTGCCACCCATCACTGGAAGTGGACATGAACCTGAAGAAGAGGTGTCCCTTGTCCCTTTCTTTCTATCTCTTTAAATGCTGATATTGATACAACATAGCATCACCTTGGCTTTGTGGAAGCCCCTTTTCATTCTTGATTCACTCATTGTGCTCGTGAACCTAAAGTGCCTTCTAAATCTTTCCCCTGTGTGCTGCTGAGCTAACCTAAATACAAGATCCTATGTTTATGCTTGGTGTTTTTATTTTTTTTTTTTTTACATCTCATTAGAAGCAATTCATTATTGCAGTATATCAGCAATTTTTATATTTGAATTTCATCACCTGGTAAATTCAGTATTCTTACTCATTGAATAATTTGAGCATGCCCTGTATATTATTATTACATTATGGTTAAAGTTTTTGATTAGGGCTGGGCCAGGATCAGAGCTCTCTAGCATTACATTAGAAACCTCTGTAGTTTGATATATTTTGTTCAGCTATTTACAGAATGTCAGAGGCAGCAGTTGCCCTTGTGCCAGCCCTATTTCTATGCTGATTATAATACCATTGGGGACTTCTAACATCATCATGCCTCAATGAGTCTAGACACACTGCACTTCCATGGTTACATTGCCAAAGAGAAATTAGATGAGCTTAACATGACTTTTCTTTGGCGTGCCCCTTTTTGGTTCTCACAGTCATCTCTTGGATAAAATCCTTGTAAGAATCTCACCCAACATCTATGTCTAGCTCTCTAGTTTGTAACATGAAGAGAGTCTACTTTCTTCTTTCCAAAAACAGCAATGGCATTTTCCTGTTTCCAGTTTTCTGGCACCTTTTCATTCTCTGTGATTTTCAAAAGAGCCAAAGTGGTCCAGCAACTTATTTGTAAGTGTACTCAGGTCCCTAAAATGTAATTGCCCAGATCAGACCAGTTGAGATAATTGAGGGACGCACAAAGCTTAATTTCTCAAGTCTCTTTGCCATATAAGTAGTCATTGCTTTTTTGCTTTGCTAATGGGGAGAAGTAATAATATTCTGTAACTTTAGACTTAGCTTGATTCCTTCCAACTCCTAAAATTGTTATGAGAGCTATGTAAATGAACAGATTACTTTACTAGGTGTATAACTTGTCAGTATTATGGCATCCCTTCTTTGCCCCATCTTGGTGATGGGCTGCAGGGACTGTTCAGAGATGAGGCGTAGTGAAGTGTCTCACCCTCAGTTATGCCCGGGTACCCTGGTCATCATCTATCCCGTGAGTGTTAGTGGTTGCCTGCAGTGTCTCCTAGTCTTTGAGGAATCTGAGAGTAGAAATCATGCCTACCTATGCAAATGTCCTCTCTTGCCGAATAATAGTTTCTTTTTCATCACCTCTTCCTGTTGATTTCAGTGTTCTTACTCCATCACATGCTTCTTGGCTGTGTCTTGATCTGATTCGTATTTTGCTGCCTCAGCTAGATGATGAGCCCCTAATGGTCAGTGACCTTTCTTTATGCCTGTACCCCCGTATCACCCTGCATGTTGTTACGTGGGCAGAGTGGTATTCAGAAGATGTTCATCTGATACCATAGATCTGGACAGTCATCAGAAAATAAATATCATGAAATTAAGTATGGTACACTCACAATGATGTAATGCAATTACAACAGTATTTTTCAGTATCTTTCTTTAAATAGCCAGGATCCTCCTATTTTTAGTCAAGAGTAATTACTTCCCCAGTGACGTTTCTTTCTTTCCCAAACTCTCTTTGTTCACTGAAATTCTGCTTCTCTTTTTCTTATACATTGGTTATTTCAGGGTATTATACTCCTGACATTTAAAATTTTTGTTTCTTGGCATTATTTGTTTCACTGTTGCATAGTAACATTTTTGTTCTTTGCAACCATCTGCTTATTTTAAGGTGTGTAGTTTTTTGATGGCATAGAATATTTTCATATCTTTACTAGCCTTAAGTGCAAGTCTAGGATTGTTATGTGTGGCATTTTTTTTCATAGACCTTAAATCTTATCTATAATGAGCACTGGCTAAATACAGAAATGCATTATTTTATCCAGTTAATGATATTTTCCCCTGGAGAAGGGAATGGCAACCCACTCCAGTATTTTTGCCTGGAGAATCTCATGGACTGAAGAGCCTGGTGGGCTACAGTCCATGGGGTCACAAAGAATTGGACATGACTGAGCAGCTAACAACAACAATGATATTTTGAGTGCACTATTTTATATATCTATTAACATACATACTGAAAAATAAAGATTGTCATAAAAATCATCCCATGGTGTTGTGGGAAGAATTAGTAAGCTCTTTTTGTAAGTAAGGAAGTGGTGACTCATGTTAAAGGCACTTAGGTTTTGATCCTGGACCCACATACTTCAAGCCTGGAGGTCCTCCTCCCACTTGAACTGGAGGTCCTCTGTTTTGCAGTTGAGGCTGTGCTTAGCCTGGGGCCCCACAGAAACTGACAATAAAGAATTTACCTCTAGAGCAGCCATGAGAACTCCTCATGGAGAGCCCCATTAAGGCAAAATACACTTGCTCATCAGACCCATTTTCCATTTCTGCCTATTAATATGGCAACAATAAAGTAACATTGGCAGCACCCTGGAACCTAACCCAGCTTCACCAATGTGCAAGTCAGGAGAGTGAGGAAGGAGGTAGAGGCTCAGGTGATATGTTCATCTTCCCTTGTCTTACAGATTATGAGTTTGGAAATAAACAGCAAGCTGATATTGACATTTGATATTGACATTCTTCCCCCTCCCCCCACCCCAGGTCATCCTACAGTAATGAACATTGTTGAAATTGAAAAGAAATCAAAATGTGAGACTAGAATCATTTTTAGGAGAAGACTATGAAGAATGTCAAAATAGCATTTGTGGTCTCAAATAAAAGTACACAGAGTAATGTATTAATCAGATAAGATCTCAGGAGCACCATAGCACTTGTGGTCAGATTTGCCTAATGACTGTTATGCGACATGGAAGAGACAGTCAGTCCTTCATTCATGTATGCATTTATTTGGCAAAGATTAATTAAATATTACATATGCCAGGCTCTAGGCTGGTCTCATGGTATGAAAAACTCTATTCTGGAGGTAACAGAGAGACTGACAGGTAAACAAGTTATTAGAATATTTACAACATTTTTTGTGGGTACCTTTTCCCAATCTTTCTCAAATTTATATAAAAATCCATGTCAATCAGTAAGTTTCCCAGCAAACACACCACTCTCAGTATGTTATATAGGAGAGGCACCTACTCACTTGACAAGAACCCATTTTTCTGTCACACTCTATGGTCCTGAAAAATAAATTCTCTTTCAACACTATCACCATAGTCATTGTCATCTTTGCATAAACAGATTCCTCTAAGGAAACCAAGCTAGCTCTAATACTCCACCAGCAGTCTTGATTTTTTTTTAATACCGCAGAATTTTGCCTGTTTTTTCAAGCCTTTCTTCTAATGCCATAAGCCTCTTCTGCAGTCGTAAAGCATTTACAGTTGTAGATATCTTCTTACTCGTGTACTTCTTTGAAAATTAACCCTTATAGCAGTCTAGAGTGTTTGTTACTATTTTTTTCATGATAAGGCAATCATATTTACTTAATGATGAACTGTTTAGGAAATTCAGGAATTTTATAGCATCTAACAGCTATATTGTCCTTGGTGTATTTTTGAGTCCTCTTCCTTAACACTTTGCATGTCATTTTTAGACTGTGATGTTGTTTAAATATTTTCTCAGTGTTTTCTATTGTCATTATTATTCTATTGCTTTTTTTAGTGTTTGGTAATGCTCGTTCTACTTTGACCCTGGGTGTTGCCTTTTAGACATCATATAGCCGTAAGGCATTGTGATCTTGGCGTGTAGAAGTCTATAGTGGTTCCTGGGAGCCCTGTGTGAGGAGCCCCTGCCTCTTCGGCGCAGAAGCAGATGGAAGTGTTAACCCTTTGCCTGCTTGGTTGCAGGAGGAATGCCAGCTCCTGAACCGGCCTCACTGGTGGAGGAGGGGCAACCACAGACCCGCCAGGAAGCTGCCTCCACTGGCCCCGGCATGGAGCCCGAGACCACAGCAACCACCATTCTAGCTTCCGTGAAGGAGCAGGTACATCCTCTGATTTTAGACTTGGCAATTCACTATTTCTTCAATGCCTTTAAAAATTAATCTTTGGATGTGTTTTCAATTTGTCTAACGTCCTTGACACCTTCACGTTTTCTAATTATAAGGTGTTTACATCCCTGAGTACATTGGGATGACTGGCAGGTAGAGCCGCTCCAGGTGCCAGTCAGAATCGGAACATGCAGGATACTTGTGCGTCTGCAAGTAAGGACAATATCAGTGGTGATCGGTGTCTCTGTCTCGCTCACCTTGCAGAGTGTGTGCATGCACGCCCAGCTTTGTAAGCGTGTTTCACATCGCTGACTTTTCTGTCAGGACTCCGGCACCTTGAGGCCTGTGACAGCCTTAGATCTGTTGACCGTTTTAACATAGGTGTTACATAGGGTTGTCTCCGTGCTTTTTTGGATTAAAGGTTCTATTTGTTGTGTTTGTCTTAATCAGAGTATACTCATCTTGTGAGCTACTGTTCTAAAACTTGTCACACTGTGCCAGTTTGCTTAAATGTCATGTTTATGTTGATTTTTTTAAAGGCACTTAATAATACTGTTACCCTTCAGATCCAGGTAGCCTTCTAAATTAGATTTTGATCTGGTGGGCTTAGAGAAATTTTAACTGCTTAAGATTTAGAAGCTTAATAAGGTGAATGTGAGTGTAAACCTCCAGGGAGACTTTTCTTTTTTGCCCTCCTCCCTCGAAAAACACACAAGCAACCAAAAAGTATATGCCTTCTGTGAGAGTTATTTTGTTGGAGATAATCTAATAATGAACTTGTCTTTTTAAATCTTATGATTTAAATTGCTAGTCTTTTTTTCCTCAAGAGATACAAGCTTAGATGTTATGTAGGCTGGAATTCTTTGCCCATGACTAATGATGACAAAGAGTGAAAGGATGTTTAAAACTTCCTTATTTTATTTTTTGCTGTAACTTAAAGATGGGTGTGTATATAAGAGATTGCTCTAAAACTAGGAGATGTGTCTTGCCATTAGAGCTGTATTTTCAAGAAAAAATTATTTTACAACTTATCCTAGTAGCAAGATGTCAAAATATTTTTCATTCATCACAGAAATTTGAAGTTTTTAAACATTTCACAAACTAAGAATTTGGGAAGACACTAGAAAATTAGTACTATTTTCATTTTCTCCCAAACTATAGATTATCTAAGATTCTATCACCTTTAGGGAGGGAAAAAGGACTCCTTCTTCTTGGTTGTTGAGATCTGACCCAAGGAGCTGTAAAATGAGAAGGCTCTGATTTATTTGTGACTCTTAGTGTATACTGCATTTTGATAAAATATGACAGTAAATTTATCAAAGTGCCCAGAACTAACTTAAAACCAGAAACTGTGCTCAGTAAGCATAGCAATAGGAACCTTTGTGTCTGTACCTTTAAACTAGATAACCCTGCATGTAGAAGAAATTGGAAACCTATCAGAATTTTTGCCCTATAATTCCTTGATGGCCTCAAATGACTTCAAAATTTTATCTTTTGGCAATGAATGGTGTTTTGAATGGATGTCTTGTGGGAGAAAGCAAAAAGAGTTCTGGTTTCTTGGGGTAGGCAAAAAATATACAGATATTTGTTATTTATTAGAATTATCATATGTCTCCCACTTTATTTAGTTAGTGGGAAGATACACTTCTTCTATTCTTGTTCTTAAGTTGAGTCCATTAATTTACATTCACTGTTTTCATTCTTAATTTCTTTTAAGATTGTCAGTGCTCATTACTCAATGCGTCGGTCATTCAACCCAGGACACCATATCTATCTCTTGTTCCAAGATACTTGCCTGATTTTAAATAACTAACTCTAGTTCCTATAGGATTTGTGTGCTACAAAGCAAGATACTCTAATTTCTCTATAATTAGAGTAAAAATTTCTTAGACTTTCCTGAAATATGTCACTTGCCTTTGTCTGCCAAATGAGACAGAGCACAGAAAAGTTACCTAAGAATAAGAAAGCTAATTACTATTTACCTTATATATTTGATTCTAAAATACTAGTCAGAATGTCACATTTGTAGTTGTGTTAGACTCAAATGAAATAGTTAATTTTAGATTATGTCCTTGGTCATGTATTGTATCAAAGAGCAGTATTACTGGATAGGATGTACAATTATAGGGAAAGAAAAGGTGCCTCATTTTCTTAGGCTTGGAGTGATGGGATCAGGTCCGCTCATCTCAGAGAACAGACCTTGTTGGATGGTGGATGTGTCTCAGAACGGATGTTTCATTGGGATGCAGAGATTCTTCCAGTGTGAGGGGGAAACAGCTGGGTTCCCATCATGGCTCCATTACTTAACTGTGTCGTCTTGGCAAGATTGTAACCTGTCTCTGCCTCAGTTTCTCATTTTTAGAATGAAGATAATAATAGTTATTAAAAACATTAAATTAACCTGTGTAAAATTTTGATACTGCCTTACACTTAGTAAATGCTCATAGTAAAGGCTAATATTACTATTATCATCATCATCTCTACATAAGAAGAAAATGCCCTCCCTAAGAGAAGCTGGTGGTTCTACTTTTAAATATGTGTCTGTTGGGACTGAAACTTCTTCCAGGCCACTGATCTGAAGACAAAAAAGCTTTTTTGAATACTGAGCCATGTTTATGCTGTGACAGTATATACTTCGACATGGCATTAAACTTCCAAAACTTCACCATGTTGATCTCACCAATTAAAACAGCTTTATGTATTTATTATAAGAAGTAGAATAGTGAAAATAAATTTTCTTAACATGCTGACATAGTACAAACCCGAACATCATGTCAAAGCACTTGGTTAAAGAATTGGAAAATAATATCTTTTAACATGCACCTGAATTTGAGAGGAAGAATCTGGGTTCTTGTAAATTATATCCAAGCCACTACAATACCTCATGTGAATTCCCCCTGGACAATTCATGATAAGTAGTAGGGAAGAAAATGACAGGCAACCAGTAGCCATCTTGTTAACAAATCATTAGTCTGTTAATACCTGAAATTGGATTTAGGGAGTCATAGGAACGCTGAAATCTTCCTCTACTGGGCCTCTCTTTCCTTCAGATCCTCCCATGCCAGAAGCTGCTCCTTATTCTTGACAAAATACAGAGATTCATATTCTCTCTCTTTTATGAAGCTGTGACCTTTCATGTTGATGTTAGTCCCATAGATGCATGCATGTGTCTTTATAGAAGTCCTTGCTCTTCTGCAGATAGAAAGAAGGAACTCACTTCTGTTCAAGTGCTCCCTCTTTCATGAAACCAACCAAGTTCACCCCAGCCTGAAGCCAACTCTCTGCTGATCTTTCTTAGCACTTTATACCACTGCTCTGACTCATCACGTGCTCCTTTGGATGATATAATTAAAAGCTACCTGAGGATGAAAATGAAAGTTACTTAGTCATGTCCGACTCTTTGCGACCCTATGGACTATACAGTCCATGGAATTCTCCAGGCCAGAATGCTAGAGTGGGTAGCCTTTCCCTTCCCCAGGGGATCTTACCAACCCAGGGATCAAACCCAGGTCTCCTGCATTGCAGGCGGATTCTTTACCAGCTGAGCCTCCAGAGAAGCCCAAGATACTGGAGTGGGTAGCCTCTGCCTTCTCCAGTGGATCTTCCCGACCCAGTTATCAAACCAGGGTCTCCTGCATTGCAGGCGGATTCTTTACCAACTGAGCTACTAGGGAATCCCCTACCGAAGGATAGAGGCAGTTTTTATATGTTGCTCCACACCATGTTATAGGCCACTCCTTGCCTGGACCCTTGAATATACTAGAGCTGCGTGAATGATTGTTGAAAGAGGAAGTAAATAAATAATGCTATCAGATCACTTTGTCACCAACTGGCTATTTTGTGAGGATAATGGAATCTGTGGCCACATTCATAGAAACACTACTAAGCAAGGGAATCTCAAGACAGCACCTAGAAAACTAGGATGTACTCAGCTGTACATTCTTACCTTTAAGACAATTTGAGTTGCACTATATCCATATTGATCTAGAAATTAAATCTGATCTCTGTGTGGAACAAACTTAAATTTTATTTCACATGGATGGTCAAATAATGGCATAAGTCTTTTAAAAATATGAAAGAAATTTATATTTCATCTTCCATCTGTCCAACTTAACTGAAAAGGAACTGTAGGGAATTAAAGGGTGTGATTTATCTTGGTGATGTCACAAAATATCCACCATCATCATGTAAACCAAGTAATCACAAAAGAAATGTCTTCCAGTTAAGGATCATCCTTCAAGAGAAAGAAACAGTCAGCCCATGGGATTAGCAAAGTAATGTTTTCCTTGGACTCCAGCCTGAAATTACAGGAAGTTTCAGTTGAACTTAAGCCACCAGTTGGCTGTTGGGTTTATACACTCAGGATCATCATTTGGCAGTTTCTACTGTTCAGTTCAACTCCTGCTGAGAACACAGGCTTCCCAAGATGAACATAGGTGTTGGAAACAAATTATTTTGTTTCCTGATAGTTTTCAGGCTTACCCAAGAATGATCTAGTGCCTAGCTTACATGTGGTCAGGTAAAGAAATATGGCCAATGCAGTGCCCTCAGAGAGCCTTGCCAATTCCTGTGAAAATCATAGGCTAAACTGATTGATTCACTCTTGAAATGGACAGCATGCCTTTGGATGGAAAAGAATTGGAATCTGGTAAGACATTGACTCATTCAGAAATTCACTGCCATCCCTGCTACTTAGAAGTGTCAGCATGCTAATGTCACAGGCTCAGGGAAGCAGTGAGCCAGGAGCCAGAAGTAGGCTCTTATTATCAATGGGGGAGTATATTGAACTTTTATAATTGGTAGAATCTCATCCTGGATTGTAGAAATACTCTTTAAAAAATCATATGGCCAATCCTGAATAGCGTTAAATATTTTTCATAGCTCTGTTTAAGGTGCAAGTTGATTTACATTCTGTAAAATCACTCACGTAATATTTATTACACTCTTTCATCTTCTGTCATTAAGTTTCTTGAATAATTGAGATCTCTATTTGAACTTGGCCTGACTCCCTAGGTGCTCTAACTTCCATTGTTCTCCCACAAACCACACCCTCTTATTTTGGGTTTATGATTTAAGACGTTAGGAATCCAGGTTTAAGATTGAGTTCAATCCAAATAGCATGAAATGGTAAGCAAAGAATAGATTTGGTAAAACGTGCTAGTATTATGTGTACTTCTCTTACTCTGGTGAAGTTCTAAGTGAGGTATTGGGTACTTCTTTTGTTATCTTTGATGAGTGAAAATTGGTATGTTCTTCATTTGTGAGGCTTTCAACGAGAATAATACCACCTTTAAAGATTACATTTTCTAACTTTGTGAAAATCACAATTCTGCCTTCATGTGTTCATATTAACTTAAGTGATATTTAAATATCAAAGAGTGAAATGAGAGTCATTATAGAGATCCTTAATTTTCGAAGATAAAAAAGGAAATTTAGATCCCAACTGTGTTCTATTGATATTACTTCATTTTTACATGGATGTGTTAGCTTCAGTAATTACACACCCTTTCCTGTATGGCAGAATGCCCAGAACTGAACAAATTCCAGTACAATTATTTACTTTATTTCTCTGAAACTGAAACAACTCAACTGCTCTACACCTGCTTTTGCAACTTCCTTTAATTTGGCCCCTAGATTTATTTACAAAGAAATAGTTCTCCCTGACACACCTCAGCCCCATGCAGAAGACTGAATTCTTACTTCAGCTGTAAACAAGCATAGTTTGTAGCCTAGCTAAGAGCATTGTACTGTAAGTACCACACCGAAAACTTCCCGCTTTCCCTTTTAGTAACTTAGTAATTTTTTCTCTTGGTGACTGAATTATCTTGGCAATTGTAATTATGTAATATAGGAACATCTTCTGTGCCTGAACTGCATCATCAAACACAAGGTAAGATTGGATCTTTTCTTAGTAACTTCTGTGGGATCATCAAATTTTACAGCTTTTTCTCTTTAATATTATGGAATTAAAGTTCAAATTGGGGTCAAGTGGTAGATGTGTTGTGACTCTCTTTGGCCTGGATTCAGGAATTCTGAATGCTGATACTTGGTTATATCTTAGGAGATCAGTCCTCTTAAATTGCATATGACACAGTGAAATTTTAACATTTCTCTTCCATGTGTTAATGATGTAGGGTACCCCCAGTTCGAGTATCTCTGTGGTTAAATAATACAAAAGAATATACTTAACAGGTTTATTTATTCATGTATTTGAGTGTACCAAAAAAAAAAAAAAAGCTGTCCTTAGATTGCCAAGTTAGCTAACAACAACAGGTAAATTTTTACATCTGCCCATGTTTTCCAGTAGTCTGATAAATGATCAGCTGGATCTGTGAGCACAGTTCCCAAGTCTTTCGTGTCTGAGGCATACATTTTGAATAACTGATTTTTTGTTCTATTTGATTCCCTTGGAGACATCTTTTTAGATGTATTGACACAATAGGTGGTTGTTTTGTTTTACTTTGTTTTGTTTGACGAGCTCTTAACTTCCAGGAGTTTGAACAGCTTCTGTCTGGCTCTTTTTCCATAGCTGAATTACACTTGCTGATATGGAATACATAGTAGAAGACCCCCCCAATATTTATTGGGTAAATTAACTAAGAGTGTAAAAATGTTCACTCTCCCACTGTAGTTGATTTACACTTGCTTTTAACTAGGTAAAAAAAAAAAATATATATATATATATATATAGAGAGAGAGAGAGAGAGAGAGAGAAAGCCTACTGTGAGCAAAGACTGTCAGGGAAGAGATGGGAGGGATGGTCAGGAGACCAATAAAGGTGATCTGTTTCGTACAATTTCTGCCCTCAGAGGAATACAGAGTTACAAACCATACTGTATATGTTTATTTGTGGTAATTGGCACATAATGAATATTCATTTATTGGAACCATGAAATCCAAGAATATATGTACATATGTTCCCTTTTGTTAATCAAGCTATAGATATATATTATATTATGCCAATTTTATATAAATTTGTTAACTTAGGCATTATTATTATTAACTATTAGGCAAAATTATTAGTTTAATTTTTACCATTGAATTAGCTGTACCTTTGGTTTACATTTGAAAGTGATAGAATATTTTTCCTTTATTAAAACAGTTAAAGTGAACCTTGCCTTTGCATACTTAAAATGATAATTTCCTTTTCAGTTGAATAACTCAGTTCACAATTCCTGTTCAGAGTTAAATTATGAATATATGGAATAATTTTTCCCCTGTACATGCAAACTTTATTAAATGTGAAATGAGTGACTGCTGAGTTGGTGAGATTGAATGGGTGACAGGATCATTCAGCATTAAATTCTTTGCGCCGCTTGATTATTTTCTTTACAGAATCGCTTCTGGAGAGAAAATTATTTCAGAAACATACTTTTTCCCACAGGTATAACCTTGAAGTTATTCCACAGCTATCGCAGAACAGTCTGTCTTCATGTGTGTGTTCTTCATATCTAAATTGTAGTTTTTGTCACTTTTGCAGAAAGGGGTCCATACTACGTTACTGTGTCTGTTTTTATTTTATGTGTGTATTCTTTCCAAAGTGATCAGATCTGCTTGTACCTCAGCAAAGTAATTTAGGCTTTGAGTATTTTGTTCTAGGCACTCCTAAGAAAAATCATTTAAAACGTAAAGTAATGCAAAGACAAATCTGTGTCTTAGCTTATAGAATCTTAATAGTTTTTATGCACTGAAACCTTCATAATATAGAGATTTATAATAATAGAAAAATCCTGCAAACAAATTGAAAGAACACATTATTGAAACATGAAGATAAATCATGTTATAAAATTAAATTCTATATAAATCATATTTCAGATATGAAAATGGCTATCGTAAATTGGAAGACTTTTTTACATTTATTTATTTTTTAATTGAGGGATAGTTGCTTTACAGAATTTTGTTGTTTTCTGTCAAACATCAGCATGAATCAGTCGTAGGTATGCATATGTCCCCTCCCTCTGAATCTCCCTCCCATCTCCCTCCCCGTCCCACTGCTCTAGGTTGATACAGAGCCCCTCTTTGAGTTCCCTGAGCCATACAGCAAATTCCCATTGGCCATCTATTTTACACATGGTAATGTAAGCTTCCATGTTACTCTCTCCATACATCTCAGCCTCTTCTTCCCCCACCACCTACCCCCCTGCCTAAACCTGAGTCCATGAGTCTATTCTTTATGTCTGTTTCTGCATTGCCCTGAAAACAAATTCTTTGGTACCATCTTTCTGGATTCTGTATATATGCGTTAGTATACAATATTTATCTTTCTCTTTCTTACTTCACTCTGTATAATAGGCTCTAGGTTCATCCACCTCATTCGCACTGACTCAAATGTGTTCCTTTTTATGGCTGAGTCCATTGTAGATATGTACCACACTTTGTTTATCCATTCATCTGTTGATTGACATTTAGGTTGCTTCCATGTTCTAGCTGCAGTGAATAGTGCTGCAGTGAACATTGGGGTACATGTGTCTTTTTCAATTTTGGTTTCCTCAGGGTATATGCCTAGGAGTGGGATTGCTGGGTCACATGGTGTTTTTATTCCTAGTTTTTTAATGAATCTCCCTACCGTCTTCCATGGTGACTGTGTCAATTTACATTCCCACCAACAGTACAAGAGGGTTCCCTTTTCTTCACACCCTCTCCAGCATTTATTGTTTGTAGACTTTTTGATGATGGCCATTCTGACAGGTGTGAGGTGATATCTCATTGTAGTTTTGATATGAATTTCTCTAATAATGAGCAGTGTTGGGCATCTCTTCATGTGTTCGTTAGTCATCTGTATGTCTTCTTTGGAGAAAGGTCTGTTTAGGTCTTTTTCCTGCTTTTTAATTGGGCTGTTTGTTTTTCTAGTATTGACTTGTATGTGCTGCTTGTATATTTTGGAAATTAATCCTTTGTCAATTGTTTCATTTGTTATTATTGTCTCCCCATTCTGAGGGTTGTCTTTTCACCTTGTTTATAGTTTCCTTTGCTGTGCAGAAGCTCTGCAAGTTTAATTGGATCCCACTTGTTTATTTTTGTTGGTTTTTTTTTCTATTACTCTAGGAGGTGGGTCATAGAGGATCTTGCTTTGATATGTGTCATCGAATGTTCTGCCTATGTTTTTCCTCTAAGAGTTATAATTTCTGGTCTTACATTTAGGTCTTCAGTCCAGTTTGCATTTTTCTTTGTGTGTGGTGTTAGGAAGTATTCAAATTTCATTCCTTTACATGTAGCTGTCCAGTTTTCCCAGCACCACTTATTGAAGAGGCTATTTTGCCCTGTTGTATATTCTTGCCTCTTTTGTCAAAAATAAGGTACCCATAGGTGTGTGGGCTTATTTCTGGGCTCTCTAACTTGTTCCATTGGTCTGTATTTCTGTTTTTGTACCAGTACCATACTATCTTGATAACTGTAGCTTTGTAATATAATCTAACGTCAAGAAGGTTGATTCCTCCAGCCCCATTCTTCTTTCTCAAGACTGTTGGCTATTCAAGGTATTTTGTGTTTACATATGAGTTGTGAAATTTTTTTTTGTTCTACCTCTGTGAAAAATGCCAGGTAGTTTGACAGGGATTGCATTGAATCTGCAGATTGCATTTGGTAGTATAGTCATTTTCATTATATTGATTCTTACAACCCAGGAACGTGGACTATCTCTCCAACTGTTTATGTTGTCTTTGACTTCTTTCATCAGTATCATAGTTTTTCTGTATATAGTTCTTTTGTCTCCTTAGGTAGATTTCTTCCTAGATATTTTTATTCTTTTTGTTGCAGTGGTGAATGGGATTGATTCCTTAATTTCTCTTTCTGATTTTTCATTGTTAGTATATAGGAATGCAAGTGATTTCTTTGTATTGATTTTGTATCCTGCAACTTTGCTAAATTCGCTGATTAGCTCTAGTAATTTTCTGATAGTATCTTTAGGGTTTTCTGTGCATAGTATCATGTCATCTGCAAACAATGAGAGCTTTACAACTACTTTTCAGATCTGATTCTTTTTATTTTTCTTCTTCTCTAATTGCCTTAGCTCGTATTTCCAAAACTATGTTGAATAATAGTGGTTGAGAGTGGACATTCTTGTCTTGTTCCTGATCTTACAGGAAATGCTTTCATGTTTTCACCATTGAGAGAGAGTTTTCTTAGAATTGAAATCTTTCGGCTTTTGAAGGAAAATTTAATTTTTCTTTCAAAATTGGAGTTCTAGGCATTTCAAATTTGAATTTCAATTTGTAGGCCTTTACATGTGAAAATTCCTATAAACCAGCATGATATCAGAATAATATTACTCATGTGGTATTATCTACTCTAATATGCATATATCCGATTAATACATTTTCCTAAAATCATCCCTAAAGCCTAAATCAAGATAAAGGTCCTTAGCCACTGCATATATGGCCTTCTAATCTGTTCTGGTGGAATCAATTCTTAACTCTTTCCTCAGCATTCTGTTTTCCTTTAGAAATTCCTTTCCATCAAAAGTTGACATAAACCATCATTTTTCCCCTTTGCAAAATATTTTCATAAATTGTTTTATTAATAAAAGAATAAACCTGTTTTGCCCAAGTGTAGAATAAATTGGCACCTTCTTTTTTCACTCATGACCTTATCTACCCTCTGTGTTTCTTGCTTAAAAGAGACAGTTGTTGGAAGAGGGCAAGCTTACTGGATTTTCCTCACTGTCCCACTTTTCTCAATTGTTTCTTAGAAAGATGAATATTGTTTTTTTATTCTCTTATAATGTAAGCAGTTAACAGCAGGATCTTGATTTTTCTTTTAGTTAGCAAAGTATAATGAAAAAGTGAACTGTTACTAAATTATTTTGTGGAAAAATACATCTTAGTAATTGCTCCTGTTGGCATTATTCCCAGCTGATTAGAAGATCTGATGGTCTGTAGGTAAGAATATGAAGCTTGTATAGGTATGGATACTGAACAGAATGCTGTTTCACTTAATTTATTTGATCTGCACTATAGAATAGGGAAAATATTTTTATTCATGCAGAACTTTTATTTAATTGGATTTCTTTTTTTAATATCATACCCTTTATTTTTATTTTTTTTTCTTTTTTTATTAGTTGGAGGCTAATTACTTCACAACATTTCAGTGGGTTTTGTCATACATTGATATGAATCAGCCATAGATTTACACGTATTCCCCATCCCGATCCCCCCTCCCACCTCCCTCTCCACCCGATTCCTCTGGGTCTTCCCAGTGCACCAGGCCCGAGCACTTGTCTCATGCATCCCACCTGGGCTGGTGATCTGTTTCACCATAGTATATACATGCTGTTCTTTTGAAACATCCCACCCTCACATTCTCCCACAGAGTTCAAAAGTCTGTTCTGTATTTCTGTGTCTCTTTTTCTGTTTTGCATATAGGGTTATCGTTACCATCTTTCTAAATTCCATATATATGTGTTAGTATGCTGTAATGTTCTTTATCTTTCTGGCTTACTTCACTCTGTATAAGGGGCTCCAGTTTCATCCATCTCATTAGGACTGGTTCAAATGAATTCTTTTTAACAGCTGAGTAATATTCCATGGTGTATATGTACCACAGCTTCCTTATCCATTCATCTGCTGATGGGCATCTAGGTTGCTTCCATGTCCTGGCTATTATAAACAGTGCTGCGATGAACATTGGGGTGCACGTGTCTCTTTCAGATCTGGTTTCCTCAGTGTGTATGCCCAGAAGTGGGATTGCTGGGTCATATGGCAGTTCTATTTCCAGTTTTTTAAGAAATCTCCACACTGTTTCCATAGTGGCTGTACTAGTTTGCATTCCCACCAACAGTGTAAGAGGGTTCCCTTTTCTCCACACCCTCTCCAGCATTTATTGCTTGTAGACTTTTGGATAGCAGCCATCCTGACTGGCGTGTAATGGTACCTCATTGTGGTTTTGATTTGCATTTCTCTAATAATGAGTGATGTTGAGCATCTTTTCATGTGTTTGTTAGCCATCTGTATGTCTTCTTTGGAGAAATGTCTGTTTAGTTCTTTGGCCCATTTTTTGATTGGGTCATTTATTTTTCTGGAATTGAGCTGCAGGAGTTGCTTGTATATTTTTGAGAGTAATCCTTTGTCTGTTTCTTCATTTGCTATTATTTTCTCCCAATCTGAGGGCTGTCTTTTCACCTTACTTATAGTTTCCTTTGTAGTGCAAAAGCTTTTAAGTTTCATTAGGTCCCATTTGTTTAGTTTTGCTTTTATTTCCAATATTCTGGGAGGTGGGTCATAGAGGATCTTGCTGTGATTTATGTTGGAGAATGTTTTGCCTATGTTCTCCTCTAGGAGTTTTATAGTTTCTGGTCTTACATTTAGATCTTTAATCCATACCCTTTAAAAACTTCTTTTGATTTCCCATTGAAAACTGTGAAGATGCCCACCCTGTTGTCAGAGTTGGAGAGGAGTTCTACTATAAGGACAGTAGAACAAAATAAGAAGAATGGTTAGCAGATCATTTATGTTAGATCTGCCCTTGTAAGTACAGAGACCCAACATTGCTTTATGTGGTTTTCCTGCTTTTCAGTACAGCCAAATTGCTGTCTCTTCTCTTTCTGCCACCATCATCACCACTACTACTACTACAGGAAAGAAGTGAAAAATTTATAAAAGATCTTATCACTGTTAGATATAAAAGGCAATAAACTCTGTGGAATAGAAATCCATTAGGAAACTAATATCTAACAATTATTATTACTTAAACTGTGTGCCATGCATTGTGCTAAGTGCTTTTCATGAAGGATTTCCTCTATTATTTATCAAACCTTTATGAGTTGTGAAAATCTGTCAGGTTTTTTTGGCCACTGAACATGTGATCCAAATTTCTTGTTCTTTGCCACCTGAATAGACTTAAGTGAGAAAATACATAGCCTTGAGCTGTAGAAGTAAGTTGTTCCAGTAAATTGTTTTTAATCTTTAAATTAGCCAGAATGTTTTCAGTTGCCTGTAACTAAAAACCTAGAATCATACATATAGTTGTTATTATTACTGCTATTTACAGATGGGAAAATTGAAACTCTGGTAAAGTTGAGTAATGTGTCCAAGCTTACACAGTTAATCAATAGGAAATCTAGTATTCATATCCAGGCAGTTATACTTTAGAGATGCATAGTAAATAATTAACATCTACAGTGGAGGTAATAAAGGAAAAATAGATATAGAAGAAAATTGAATCACTGTTGTTGATGAATATTATTTGAGAAGTTATCTTGGAATATGGAAGAAAAGAACAAAAAGATATAGATGTCCCTAGACATGGAGGCCAAAGAGAATAAATCTAACGTAAGTATTGTGGATGTTCTTGAAAAAGATGTTAGAATAATTAGAGCAGAAATTATAGAAATACATATTAAAATAATGAAAATATATCTGCCTTTCATATTGCTAACAGTTAAAGAGTAAAAAACAGTGTGAGTGCAGTGATGTTAGCAATTTCATGCAGTGTTGCTAAGAGTAAATTGGCAACCATTTTGGAAAGCAGTTTAATGATAAGTATAAGAAGAATGGATATAACCATTCTTAAGGCCTTTATTATACTTGTCATTAATTATTAGTGTGGTAAAAATATTATTTCACAGGCACCTTAGTTATTTATATCCCTTCTTTTCTTAATTGTCTGTTAATGTTAAATGACTCCCTTTCATTAGGTAGTTACTGTATTTTTCTTTCTCATTTGTAATTACTCAGCACAGATTGCATTCATTTTATTCACTCATCTGATAGGTTAAGTTAACCTATCTGTCCTGTGCTAAGGACACAGTTCTATTCCTCATAGTCTAGAATAGCTTTGGGAATTTCCATATAAAACTTCTTCTAAGTAAATATGTATCTTAACATACCTAAGATGATACTATTGACACTTATGAATAATTCCAATTCTAAGTGTCTAGTCTAAGAAAATACTAAGTGTTAACACAAAAATATGAATCATAGTGATGTTTATGATATCTAAAAATTGGCTACAGCTTGATGTCCAAGTGGAATGAATACATAATAGTACACGAGTATGAAAGGCTTTACAAAACATTTAAAAATCACATTTCTAAAGAATTTTTAATAACAGGAAAAACTCATAATACAAATGAAATGATGAGGCATCTAACCATACAGGTAAAAATTTGCTATAGAAATGCACATGAATGTATACATGTGTGTATATATGTGTATATATGCACACAGATGTGCAATCATTAATAAAACAAGAGACACTTCTAAATACTGAGTAAGTATCTTCAGGCTTTTTCCTTTGTATTTTCCAAATTTCCTTACAAAAATCATATAATGCTTAATAAAAATTCTGAAGCCATAAAATAATATGACTGAAGTTTTCAAAAAGATAGTAAAAGGTTCAGTTCAGTTCAGTCACTCAGTTGTGTCCTACTCTTTGTGACCCCATGGACTGTAGCATGTCAGGCTTCCCTGTCCATCACCAACTCCTGGAGCTTGCTCAAACTCATGTCCATCAAGTCAGTGATGGCATCCAACCATCTTGTCCTCTTTCATCCCCTTCTCCTCCTGTCTTCAATTTTACTCAGCATCAGGGTGTTTCTAATGAGTCAGCTCTTCTCATCAGGTGCCAAAGTATTGGAACTTCAGCATCAGTCCTTCCAGTGAATATTCAGGATTGATTTCCTTTAGGATTGACAGTAAAAGGTTACCATAGATTAAGTTGACAGAGAAGGAAAGAAAAGAAGTAAGTGTATATAGATTGCCAGTTGTGGAAAATATGTCAGATAAATCATGGTTGAAATGGAAAATTTAGCATCACTGTGATGGCAGCCTTCAGACCCAGAGGGCATCATAGCACAGTGATGAGGAGCAGCAGCTCCCACCTCTGCCCCTGGCTATGCTGGTGTGACTTTGAGCAGGTTACTTTAGATAGAGGCTCCTGTGTCTTCATTTGTAGTAAAATGAGGATAATGGTTCCAGTCTTTCTGAAACAGTGAGTATTCAATAAACATTCACTGGCATTCAGAGATACAGTTGTTACCCTTAAGATGGTTTGAAGAAAGGTTGTGGAAGCAGCAAGTTCTATCCCAGGGCCATTTACGAAGCACCTGCATCCAAACTGAAGAATATTCAAAGGTGGGGGTCCAGGCTGAGACTTGGCCCATGGAAGGGGTTCTATCCAGAGGACCAGGCAGAGGTTGCGTGCCTTAGGGCCCCTGTGGCATCATGCTGATGAAGCTGATGAGAGGAGTCAACATCTTTCTGCACCCATGGAGATAGGGGTTGTATCATCTTCAAGCAATTCTGCATATCCAATTATTTGTAGATACATTTATACAGTATATTCAGAAATCTCATTATAAAATTCCTCAGCTATATCTTTACCAGTTGCCTTGGAGGGCTTTTCTACAAAGAATCATTAAGTCAGAAAAGGAAGATGTAGAGAAGTGTACCAAATACCCATATTTTTGGAGTGCTCTACTCAAGGATATAAACTCCAAGGATGCTTTCCACTGTATTTCAGAGCTTAGAGTAGTGTCTAATACTAATCAACTTTCCATACTTGTTGAACATATATTTATTGAAAATGTCTGTGTGTTCATGGAAAATAGGTAGGGAACAAACCACAAACATAGTAGCAAATATCAAAGTCACTTCATGAAGTAGTCATTCCCTAGGAATAATGAGGGTGGAAGTAAGAAGCTCCTTCCCCCAAATACATAGTAGGAGGGGGGTTACATATCCAAAAAAGAAAATAAAAGTTTCCTCATGACATGTGTCTGAAAATTTATACCTGATTTTTTTTCCCTTCCATTATAAAAATCTAATCTGCCTAACAATGATAGTCATGAGAGATTTGTTCAAAAATGAATGTTCGTTTCTAAAGTGAAATGGTGGTCCTCGCATCTTGTTCAGGACCACACTACCCTTGGGCTTCCTCTGCTTGTGCAAACATCTGCCTCTCCAACCCCACCGCCTGTGACAGCAGACTGACTACTTCTCAAAATGATGTCACTCATTGGGGGTAGGGAGTGAGGCATCTGTTCTGACGTGATTATATTTTCCAGCTTTTAAGTGCTTCCAGCAATATTTCATTGAAAATGTAGCCTTAGTGAGTCATGTCTAAGCCTGAAGAAACACTGGTGCTTTTACAGAGAAGCTGAGAGTTTGTCACTGCTGGAATGGCTCATACCTCTAATCTATTCTTGCCTTCCATAACCTGGATGCAATCCAAACCCAATTGTATCCACTCTGACAGATTTATTTGAACTGGCAGAACTCACATGGGTAGACTCTAAATGTTCCCTTATGATATATTCCTACACAGAAGAAAGTAAATGTAGTAATTGGGACTGTCTTATTTTATGACTAGAACTATGCAAAAAAAAAAAAAAAAGGAACCTTTTCCAATACAATTCTTATATTTGGAAAATAACTTCCCAGCTTCAAAATCCTTTAGCCCAGGCAGACTAGAAATACACAGAGACAGAGTAGATTGGCCACAGACCATTGCAAAGCACAAGGTCCAGTTTGTATTGTGTGGCTGTTTTAGGTAGCATTTTGACTGCCTGAAATAGGTTTTTAAACATCTTGAGAAAACCATGTTCCCCCATTCAGCTTTTGATTCCCACAGCAGAGTAGTACTGGCAAGTTCGAAGGTCATGACCTTGACAACTCAGAGGAATGTCAGATGGCCACCTGAGAGCCAGGTTGTGAGGCGGGAGGTTACCAGCCAGGAGAACCGAGCCAAAAAAAGAATAGCTCTCTCCCACAGTCTTCAGCAAGATGCTTTGGAGGGTGCTGCTGGCTACTGGGCAAGCTGGTCAGTCCTGGGACCCTGTAGGAGAGGCACATGGAGCCCTGAGCTGGGGCGGCAAGCGGGGTGGGGGGGGTCAGTTTGTCCTGATGACACCACTGTGCCATAGGGAATATTTTTAAATGTTAGCCTTGTTCTTATTTATACTAATAATCTGATAATCCTGACTCATCAATGAACTCTTACAGAGTTTCACTGTACCCTTACAAAGAATTCAGTCATTTCTTAGTAGAATGAGAAGCATGCAGACATTGATGTCAGGCTGACCTGGATTCAAATCCAAACTTCCACAAGTAGCTTTATGCTATTGGGCAAGCCCCTTAACCTTTCATAGCCTGTTTCCTCTGTGAAATTACAACAATGCCCAGTTTGTAGGTTATAGGGTGTATATTTAAAATGCCAGTAAAGGGCTTGGTACTTAATAGATGGTCAAGCCACTCTCTAGAAGCAGGGCTGTCAGGAATTTCATGAATACTGAAGTTTTCTGTCTTTGGGGTTTAGTAATAAAACTGGCATTCAGATCTAATTGCTCCTGAAATTGCTTTTGCAAAATGAAGCCACCCACAGGTGTGGAGTATTGTTTACCCTGTTGCTCTTTGTTTCCTGCAGAGCATTTAGTTTTCATTTTCATCTACTGGAAATCTTTATTTCCCAATCTTTCAGTTTTGTTTGGTGAATTGAAAAAAATCCCACTCCAACCCCTTGTTTCTTGTTAAAACCTGCCTTAGGACTCTTCGTTACCTGAAATGGATTTAAACATTCTGCAGTCCAAAATAATGTCATAGGATTATTCTGAAAGAGCTCTCTGTTGGATCCAAGAAGCCATTAATTGTTTTGAGACTATGAACCGTAGCTGGTGGAAGTGGCAGATTCTGACTCGGTGCAGGAGACGTGCTGAAGCAATCTGGTCCTGCAGCTGCCACAGCGAGGTGGGCAGTGCTCTGGTTTGAGCCCCAACCCCTTAAAGGCTGTTTCTAAATGATCATATTGCAAAGAATCCACCCATTTCCTTAAATCAGTTTAGAAAAAGGGATTATTTCTTGAATATATTTTTTTAATATTTTCAATTTTAAATATTAGGCCCCACATGCTCTGCGATATATTGCATTTAGTAAGCCCTTGTTTATCTGTAGGACATGTCTAGAATGCCTATCAAACTGACAGCAGAGATGAGACTCTAGTAGGAAATAGTAACCTCCGACTTCCTTTTCTTACTGGGTGCTAAGAAACAGTGCTCCGATGCTGTGACAGTTAGTGTGTATCTGTACAGAAGCACAAATTATTGATGGTTCTTAGTTACTGTTGACATTTGTTGAGTACCAGTGTGCGTGACACTAACTCTTAAGCACTTTGTATGTATCACCTCACGTCATCCTCACAGAGTCCTAAAATCAGTCGCTACTGTTAGTCCCATTTTACAGCTGAAGTAGCTGAGGCTTAATGAGTTTGTCAAACTTAAATCTATCAGAATGTAGACACTCATCCATAGCAGAAACCCTTGTTCCTAGAATGAGGCCTGTTGCAAAATA
This sequence comes from Cervus canadensis, assembly GCF_019320065.1. NCBI lineage: Eukaryota > Metazoa > Chordata > Mammalia > Artiodactyla > Cervidae > Cervus > Cervus canadensis. The sequence continues at coordinate 38,840,557 of NC_057400.1, forward strand.
GATGCTCAACTGATGTTTGTTGGATGACTGAACTTCCTAAAGTTCACACACCTGATTAGAATTCAGGAATTGACAAAAAGGATTCAATTCCAGGGGACTGCCAGACACTAAAGCCTGTAGCTTAAACTTACATGTTTTTCTGCCCCTCTTTCCCCTCAATCAGCCCTCTATTAGACAGTTTCAAGAAACAGAGGACATGATCCCTGCCCTCTAGATGCATAATCCAATGAAAGATGCTTAAAACCCAGTAAAGACGTTCAGAATATACTTGCTAAGCTTCAGAATACAAGTTGAGGCAATTAGGCATTAAAACAGTCAGCTCTGCCATAAATATGTGTTAATTGGGCTTCAGGTTTAGCGGCTCTGAAAAATGAGACATCAGAATATCATGGCTTAAATAAACAAGATAGAAATATGCTTCTGTCGCAGAACATTCCAGAGAGAAGTGGTCCAGAGCTGCTAAGGCAGCTTGCCACATGGTTGCTGTCAGCATCTGAGACAGCTCCCAGTTCTCAGCAAGTTCTGTCAGGAGGTAAGGGTGAAGAATCAGGGGAACAGACGTGTTCCTTTCAGAGGGCATGGTCTAGAGAGGCTTGTTCCTCTCAGGCATTGAACTGGGTGAACTGGATCACGTGGCCACAGCAAGCAGCCTCAAAAGCCGGGACTGCAGGCTCCAGCTGAATTCAGATACAATGATGATCAACAACTAGCAGTTTTTCCCACAGTCCACTTGGCAAAAGTGTGGGTGCCCTGGTCTGTGGGCCTTGTTCCTCTTCTGCCCTCTTTTCTATCTGGCTTACTCTACCTTCTTGATTAGTGCTGGGCTGGGCTGAGCTGTACTGGTTGCTCTTTGTGGCTCAGCAAAGGTCAGAATCATTACACTGATTTTTATATTCTCCGTTTAACATTTATAAGTGAGATGCTGTGGAGGATAGACTAAAATTTGATTTCCTTGTGTTTAGTTTTTAAAATTTATTTTATTAGAGTGTAGTTGACTTACAACATTGTATTAATTTCTGCTGTACAGCAAAATGAATCAGTTATACGTGTATATATATAATTTCCCTATTTTTTTCCGTTACGGTTTATCACAGGATCTTGAATATATTGATAGTTTCTTGTGCTGTATATACTAGTTTACATCTGCTAATCCCAAACTCCCAGTCCATCCCTCCCCCTCAAACCTCACCCCTTGCCAACCACAAATCTCTTATGTCTGTGAGTCTGTTTCTGTTTTGTAAAAAAGTTCTTTTTTTACTTTTTTTTTTGGGGGGGATTCTATAAGTGGTTATCATATGATATTTGTCTTTCTCTTTCTGATTTACTTCACTTAGTATGATAATCTCTAGGTCAATCCATGTTGCTATAAATGGCATTATTTTACTCTTTTTTTATAGCTGAGTAGTATTCCGTTGTGTATATTTACCACATCTTTATCTATTCATCTATCAATGGACATTTAGATTGTTTCCGTGTCTTGGCTGTTGGGAATAATGCTGCTATTTACAGAGGTGCTAGTATCTTTTTGAATTACAGTTTTCTCTGGATATATGCCCAGGAATCCCATTCAGCAATGGGATTGCTGAATCACATGACAACTCTAGTCTTTTAAGGAACTTCCATACTGTTTTCCAGGCTTCCCTTGTGGCTCAGCTGGTAAAGAATCCGCCTGCAATGCGGGAGACCTGGGTTCCATCCCTGCGTTCGGAAGATCCCCTGGAAAAGGGAAAGGCTACCCACTCCAGTATTCTGGCCTGGAGAATTCTGTATTATGGAGAATTCTAGAGAATTCATGGCTTGTATATAGTCCATGCAGTCGCAAAGAGTTGGACACGACTAAGTGACTTTCACGTCACTTCATACTGTTTTCCATATTGTCTGCACCATTTCCATTCCCATCAGCAGATGTATGAGGGTTCTCTTCACACCCTCTCCAGCATTTATTTGTAGATTTTTTAAAATGATGGCCTCATGGTGATACCTCATTGTGATTTTGATTTGCATTTCTCTAATAATTAGCAATTTGAGCATCTTTTCATGTGCCTGTTGGCCATCTGTATGTATTCTTTGAAGAAATGTCTATTTAGATTGGATAGTTTTTCAGTTGGATTGTTTTGTTGTTGTTTAATTTCCTTGTGTTCTCAACAAGTTTCTATTTTTCAATGCTCTTTTGTTTCCCCTTTAAGCCTAAATATGCCATTTTTTGAAGTCCTGTTAATATTGCTTAAATTTTTTAAAAAATCCTCATCAAACTTCATACTCTTGCCATCTTGTAACATAGTAATGGAAATTACTAAATATGCTATGATATCTTAATGTTTCATTTCTATTTCTTTACTTCTATGTTCCTGCATTTGGAATAACTATACTACTCTCGGGTCTTAAATTTAGATATATTTTCATAGTGTCATCAGGTCTCTCTCCAGAGTTACATCTGTTAGTTTTTTTCCCCTATAATACTGAAAATTTTTCCTCTACAGTTTATAACTGGAAATGAGTAAATTTCATAACATAATCTCAACAAAACATTACTCTTTTAGGAAAACAAAAGTAGTTTTCTAATTCAAACTTTTTAATCCCTAAGAGTAGGAAAGTTATCTATCCTTTTTCAACTTTTTATTTCCAGTACCTGGAACAATGCTCAGCATGTGACTACAGTGCTCCAGTATTTGTTGACTAAATCATATTTAACTTTTTAATGTTAAAAAAAAATTCTCCGATTTAGTCTGTAGGCTTAAAGTATTGCAAAATAATCCACTTAAAGTGTTTTGACTCCAGCAACTCCCCCCTGTGTGTGTGACTCACTCAGTCATGTCCCACTCTTTGTGGCCTCATGGACTGTAGCCCGCCAGGCTTCTCGGTCCATGAAATTCTCCAGGCAAGAACACTGGAGTGGGGTATTCTTGTCCATGAAATTCTACAGAGGATTTTCCTGACCCAGGGATTCTTTACCGTCTGAGCCACCAGGAACTATCCCCTAAAGAACCAGTATATTTACATACAGCACATGCTCACACACGGATGTATGCACTCCCATGTGCGTGTACACACATGCATTTGTTTGGAGGCCCGGCTACTGACGACTTCACCTCTTTGAAACATTCTAAAAATTGCCATGAAAATGTCCTTATAAGGCCCTCACTCTCAACCTTATTCCATCTAGTCTGCAGCATATAATTTGATTATCTTTGTATTTCAGTAGATTATGTTTTGGGTGTGCAGATTTAGCCAAGGAGTTGAGAAGGGGGGAGGTGAGGAGAGGGAATAGAGGGAAGGAAAAAGAAAGGCGGATGGACATCAGAATTAGGAGAGGGACTGTGAGAGCGCCAGGTGACATTCCTGGGTCACAGAAGGATACAGAACTGCTCAAAGGCAGGTCCCGGGCTTTAGCGATACCACCCTACGGCTGTGGCTGTGCGTGTTTCGTTAGTAAGATTATGATTAACTATTAAGAAACGTGTGTGTGTTCCATGTGTTCTATTTAACAAATCAGAAGAAAACGTAACATCTTAGCGGTGTTTGAAATCAGAAAATAAATTACCTTGTGGAGGATTAGCTTTGGATATCCAGAAATTTTAATCCTGTGAAGCAACTCTTTACTCAAAGATGACAGAGAAATGAAAAATTATTAACTGGTATAAAGAATCCATGTAGCCAGTTTTAGAAAGGAATGCATGAAAGGTTGTAACTAGGAAGAAGAGCACTGAGGGACTAGCCCAGGTCTAGCCATCCTCGTTATCCTTATCAGAGAGGTAGGTATAATTGTGTTAATAGGATGATAATTAATGTTTACTGTGCACTTGGGCCAGGCACTGTGCTGGTGATGACAGAGTGTATACGAAATAAGTTCCCCCCAGGAGCTCTGTGAGCTAGGAATTGTGCAGATTATCTTAAATATTTTAAATGCATGGGAAATGAGGTGTAAATGGGTAATTTGCTGTTTGTGAGCAATAGTAATGAAGAACTTGTTTTGTTTGATGACATTGAGTATTGATTGTGGTCTAAATGGGACATGTCACCAGAAGCCAGAAGGTCCTGTATTCTCAGTCATCCATCCAACTCTGTCTACATGTAACTGTTACCATATATAACTGGCTGTTGGATAAGTTCACATGCTGGAGCACACACACACACACTGGGGCACACACACACACACAGGAGCGCACACACACACACACACTGGAGCACACACACACACACACACACACACTCTCTCTCTCTCTCTCTCTCACTCCCACTCCCTCCCTCCCTCCCTCCCTCTCTCTCTCCTTCTTCCTTTTACCCTCAAAGGCCTCTCAGTCACGGGACCAGGATCTGATTCCTTTCTCTCCACATGCCCATGTCATTGGGCACCCAGAGACCCAGAACATGTAGTCTTGAGTCCTGAGCATGGCAGAGAGCAGGCCTAATTTCCATATTTAGTTGGGAGCTACTGGGCACTGGAAAGTGGAGCTTTCATTCTGATTAGCTTGCTTATCTCAGGAGGAAGTCTTCCTTTGCTTCCCTTTTGGGGCCCAGCTTCCTCTCCAGACGCCTGGGCCTTCTCTATTTCTCTGTATACTCTCACTGTACCAGCTGTTTCCGCTTCCTGCAGCCTCAGTTTTGTCCTTTTTTGCTCCTCCTATAACCCCACCAGAAGCACTGTCTCTTGTTGTTTGTTCAAAGAAAGGGAAGTGGAAAAACAGGCTTAAAATTTTGAGATATGGGTAAGTCTGTTCTTCTAAGTTGTAAACTGCTGGATGGCAAGTACCCTTGTAATACATTGCAAAGCATTAATAAAATCTCACGAACTTAATGCTTTTTATAGTAACAAAGCACAACTATAATGGAATTTAAGCAGATGCAGAAGTTAGGATTTTCCTAATAATACCTACATTCAGTTCATAATCTTCACACGTATTTAAACTTGCTTCCAGTAGTTATTCATCATATCCATGAAAATTATAGTTGTTCATTTATATATATATGTAATTATATATAAATATATATGTAATGTATATAAATGTGTGTGTGTGAGTGTGTGTGTAATACATCTGCATATTTACCACCTAGTGACATGCTTGTTTCTAACCTGGTACCATAGTTTTTCCTATTTGTAAACTTGTGATAAAATTTCGTAAGTGCATTGTATAATATGATCTAATTAGTTTAATGTTTATAAAAATTCTTTGAACGTAAGTTCTGTACACTTGGCAGTCAGTTGTGCCAAAATTATGATTGCTTTCTTCATGTAATTCCCAGGACCCAGTTTCTCCTACATATAGTTTCTCTCATGATCAATCAAAAAAGGTTTATATGCAGTGCCTTTGAAAACACTTCAAAATTAGAAGCATATTTATGGTTGAGGGAGATAGTGGATTATATTATACTTGCTGGTTTTAATCTTGAAAATAAATGAATTGTAAGCTCAGATTAAATTGGTATCGCCAATCATTTATATCTTCAGTCATTTATACCTTGACATTTGGATTCTACCCATCAAACTCTGCATTAGGCTGTCAGATTATTTTTTAAATGTTTCCTGAATTCATAACACTATTCTGGGATTTATTTGAATTGAATTTTATGTAAGTAGAGGCTTTTATGTGATATACTTAAAATAACATTAAATATATTGAATAAGTAAAAGATTTCAAATACCTAGCTTTTTAGATTCCTTTAACCAAAGAATTTAGTAAAGTTCTTTCCCCAATTTACTTTTTCATATAGTTTGGGGTTTTTGTTGTTGTTGTTCAAACATAATTTTTCGTCAGATTTTTGCTTCACTTTCCTTGAAAGATTATGAAAACCATCTCTATTACTGCATTATTGTTGCACTCTAAACCTGCAAACAGAAAATGCTTAGGTAAAGATGGTTAGGTGGTATAAACAAAAGGCATTGTATATTTAAAACCTGATGCTTTTTTGGAATGTTGCTTTTCTAAGTAGTCACAAGATACTTGGGAGTTCAGTTGACCTCGGTATACAAGAAACAAAAGTGATATTTTTGTTGGGATAGTAACAGCATAGGGCATGAGCCAAAAATTGTAAGCAGTAATTAGCCAGGTAAGGTGTCAAATTCAACCCAATTTCACTTTTGAGAAAAATACTCCCTCTCAAGCGGCTCAGCTTGGTGGATAGAAGATTAAAACACCACCACAAAGAAACAACAAGGGGAAGCATTGAGGCCCAGATTATGAATAAAAAGCAGTGGGGTATGGTTTATGGACTGAGAGAAAAGTAAGCTGGGCCTGTATACATGAATGGCTGAAATACCAAAGTTCAGGTGGTAAAAGGTAAGAGATGAGTTGTAATCACACAGCACAAGGCTAGAGTAAGTCAGACTTCTTTTTTTTTTAATGTTCATTCTGTCGCTGAACACTGGGTGATTTTAGAAAAGACTTGACTTCACAGTATTTCAGCTTCCCTACTGATTAGGTGGCCAGGGATGGTATGGCAGCTGTTCAGAGAATGGCATATGGAGTCTGACCAATCTGGTTTGAACTTTGAACTCAGTTTTAATGTAAGTGTTAAATCAGACTGGTAACTTATCTATGGCAAGTATGTTTCAAGAATTTTATCAAGTTTCAAGAATTAATTTTGCATTGTGAAATGCAAATTTGTATTCCTTTACACATTTTTAAGAGGAAAGGTAGACTAATAGAGGAAAGAAGAAGCTGTAGTACATCTCAATATTTGATAGTATATATAACATTACATTTATACCAAAACCAGCAGAGACACTACATGATTAAAAAAAAAAATGCTATAAGCCATTATCCCTCATGAATATAAATATAAAAAGGTTTTATAAAATATTAGACCAGCTCAACAGTATGTAAATATTTAGATCATCATGACCAAGTATGGTTTATCCCAAGAATGCAGGGTTGGCTTAGCTTTTGAAAATTTTGCAGTGTAATTCACCAGATTAAAAGAAAAAAAGAGAAAACCCACATCATTATCTCAGTGGATAAAGAAAAAGCATTTGATAAAACTTCAGTGCCCAATCATGATGAAGTCTCTCATCAGGCCCAGATAAAGGGCATTTATGAAAAACTTAAAGCTAGTGTTATATTTCATGATTAAAGACTAAATATATTCCAAGATTTTAACCAGTACAGTAAGGCAAGAAAAAGCACAAAAATTGGAAAGGAAAATTAAAGCAAGAAGAAGCACAAAAATTGAAAAGGAAAATTAAAATTATGTTTTTACAGAGAAGACATGATTTTACATATAGAAAAGTTTAGAGCAGGAGTCAGCAAACTACAGCCAAATATGGGTCATCTCCTACTTTCATATGACCTGTGACTGTGACTTAAGATGGTTTTTAAATTTTTTTGCCTATTTGACTGTAATATAGATAAAACCATGTTAGAAAACATTTTGGCAATTCTAAAATTAATCATACACTTACCTCATGATCCAACATTCTAGAGTATAACCCAGGAATGAATGAAATAAAAACGTCCACACAAAAACTTACATATGAATGTTTATAGCACCGTTTGTGGATGTTTACAGTACCCCCGAATTAGAAACAGCTTAATTGTCTGTCTGTATACAGATGAATAAACAAATTCTATTTTATTCATACTATTGCTGCTGCTGCTGCTAAGTCGCTTCAGTCGTGTCCGACTCTGTGCGACCCCATAGACGGCAACCCACCAACCTCCCCCATCCCTGGAATTCTCCAGGCAAGAACACTGGAGTGGGTTGCCATTTCCTTCTCCAATGTGTGAAAGTGAAGTCTAAAAAAAAAAAAAAAAAAACACACTGGTAACAACAATATGGATAAGTCTAAAAAACATGCTAATTTAAGAACTCAGACACAGAAGAGTTCATACTACATTATTTCATTTATGTAAAATTTTAGAACCGGCAAAATTGACCTACAACAGCAGAAAGCAAACCCGTGGTTGCCAAGGAGTAGGGGGAAGGGCATATGAAAAGGAGTTAAGGCAATTTTTGGAGAGCGAGATACCCTAAATCTGATTGGAGTTATAGTGCATTGTTGTGTATGTTCAGTAAAACCCATCAAACTCTGCATCTTTGAAATGGGTTTTATTATATGAAAGTTATACCTCAAAGGTGACTTTAAAATAAAAAATATTGTGTTTTAAAAAACCCAAATGTGACTTGTCTTAAACTGGATTGTGAACTTCAGCAGGGCACAGGCTGTTTGGTAACAATTTTTTTTTAATCTCCTTCATTTAGCTCTGTACTCGGTGCAAATATTTTTGAGCAAATACCTTGAGTATAATATAGAAACAAGGTGACCTAATAGGCTGGGAGTAGAAGAATGAAGTTCCCTGGAGTTCAGCCAGCAAGGCTTAAAGGCCAGAATTCAGATCTGTGCTGAGGCTGGGTGAAGCTGCTGTATATAAAATTTTTGTTTTAGATTTGTTCATCCTAACATTTATTTTTCTGTTGGAGAGGAATGTGTGCGATGTAATCCGCCATGACTGGAATTACAGATAAAGCCTTTGGGATGGCAGACAGGGATTCAGATGATTAACTGTATGTGGAGTACTTTATAGAGTATAGGAAACGATTTTATTGAAATAACATAAGGAGCCTGTGTTGGTAGTTTTAATAAAATCAAGCCTGACTCATCTATTTGAGGACCAGGATTATGGGAATAACATCTTATACTTCTGAAGTATTTTAAGATTGAAACAGTTACATTCATATTTACTTATGAAGAAACAATTGGATGGACGAGTAAAACTTTAACCCTGTGGAAAAAAATTTAATATTTGTATCTGGCTTCTCTATGTTAACACTGAAGAAATTGCTGTAGGTTATACAAATCCATAATGTTACATTTCCAGCATTACCAGAGGGTATTTTTACAGAGGAGTATCATGTTTTATTTCATGTCTGAAGAATAAACTTGAGTCAGTGTGTTCTGCTCTTCAGTCCCTTAAAATTTTATTGCAGTACATTTCAGAGTTTGGGAGAAAGTTCTTAGTGGCCTTGAGGCTTCATCCCTATAAGAGATGAGTGATTGGGTTGAATCTGTACCCCTCCCCTAACCCTACCCCTGATTTTGACTTCTTCCCCCATTCTTTGCTTATTCAGCACTCTGAGAATAGCTGGCCCTACAAGTAGTTAGGTGCAGTCAGCCCTCTGAAGTTCTTTTAAAAAAAAAATTATTTATGTTAATTGGAGAATAATTACTTTATTAATATCGTGATGGTTTTTTGTCATACATCAGTTTGAATCAGCCATATGTATACATGTGTCCCCTCCATCCTGAACCCCACTCCCCATCCCTGTTTCTCTTAACCCTATTCACTCATTGGCTCATCTTTGCCTTATCAGGAAGCATTTGATCTTGTGGGCTTGTTTGGATCAAGATATGCTATTAGTCCAGGGGATGCATCATTTTATTACTTACATTGTATTCTTATAACTGGACATAGATGTGTCTTGAAGAGAGAAGAAAATTGACCAACACCTCTGGAATGTTTGCAATTAGTTGGTACTTAATCGATACACACAAGCCATGGTATTTTGGCAGATGTGGCTGCTTCCTCCTGGTTAGAGGGTATTATGGGGTTGGGTCAGCCTTCCTCTCCAGTATTAATAGTTGAGGAAAAAAGATCAGGAATTCTTAGGGTATAGTGAGTAGACTGTCTTTCTCAGAATCATCCATTATTTTTCATGAGCATCCATTGCTGCTGCTGCTGCTGCTAAGTCACTTCATTCATGTCTGACTCTGTACGACCCCATAGATGGCAGCCCACTAGGCTCCTCTGTCCCTGGGATTCTCCAGGCAAGAATACTGGAGTGGGGCGCCATTGCCTTCTCCAAGCATCCATTACACTAGTGCAAAATTAATCCTGAAATAGAATTAGGAGAGAAAAAAACCCACCTTTGGCAACCACCATAGATGGTTAGATGGCATCACTGACTCGATGGACATGAGTTTGAGCAAGCTCCAGGAGTTGGTGAAGGACAAGGAAGTCTGGCGTGCTGCAGTCCACGGAGTTGTAAAGAGTCAGGCACGACTGAGTGACTGAACTGAGCTGATAGTAATAATTGTTTGGAGCATTAACCACCAATGGCTGCTAAAACTAGTGTATAAGGATGATGAGAAACATGATATTTATATAATCTATTTACATAGTCTCAAAAGTATCTCCCTATAGGATGTTATTAATTACAAAAGGAAAACCATTTTGACTTTACAGTGGAAAAATATGATGCACACCACCTAAATAAAGTGCTCTAAGTTAAAATTAACAATAATGGGACAAATCAATGATATGTGCCTTTTCCCACTTTCTCTTCCCCCCTCTTTTTAATGTGCATAGATGAATTTGAGTAAGCTAAATTTTAGGTATAATTTCCTTCCCTGTAGAAGTCCCTCCTGTGCATGAAATATCCTAACCAGTAACTCTGGACCATGATTTTCAAGATGGAGCAGAAGCTTTGGTTGCCTTTCAGACTATGCTATATACCATAATATATCAGCGCTTTGTGACTGGAGAATTTCTGCCCTTTGACAACCTATAGATAGATACCTTTGATCTTACCTAGCAAGGTCATTTGCCTAGCCATTTGCCTCTCTGTACAAATACCTGTTTTGAAGTTTTGAACAGTATGACTTTTTTGGTTCCTAGATGGGGTTCTTAGAAAGAACACAGACCCTCCAAAGATATTCATATAGACCTACATCGGATTTATTAGAGCTAATTGCCCTCTACCTGTGTATTGCTATATGACCTAAATGTCTCCTGAGGTATGTTGGTTCCCACTTGATCCATTTCCTTGATAAATTTAATATCAGAGCTTTCAGTGGTCTGGTCTCAGTGTGATTCTGCAGTCACCATTTATATGCTCACTGTTCTACAAGCGTGAATGAAGACTCCCTTCCATGGGTTGTCCTGTGTCTTAAGATGTTACAAATCACAAGAGACTAGCTCAGACACGTTTTATGTCCTATCCTTCTATTAAAGTTCGTTTTAATAGACAAATTTGGAATTAAAAATGGGCAACTTTTTTCTCATTTACAATTTATTAATAAGCAGAGAGAGAAGGCAGAGATCGACTTAACTTCAGAACCCACAATTTTAATCTTTCATGTTGATGTGTTTAGAAAAGGATTATTAATATTCTGGTGCCTATATTTTACATTTGTTAACAACATTTTAAATTAAAACAAAATTTTTTTATATTGCAGTACTTTTATTGAAGATACAGTAGCTTACTTTGATAAATATTATTTTCTTTCAGTCATTACTTTAAAAATTGTATGGACTGATAGGAAATAAAAACATCTAAATTGTGTGAAATATTTATAGTTATGCCTAATACATATGGTTGTGGTTTTAAAAAGGGTTCTAAAATGATTTAACCTGATGTAAATAGCATTCTACCTCAGAGCAATGTGGCTAATGGTAATAGTGTTATCCCAGCATCTTAAAAGAGAAAACACCAGAAGGGTCAGGCACACACTCTTCCGAGGCTCTTTCTGTGGCTCTGCTCCAAACAAAGTTACATTTATAGATCTCTCAGGGAAAACAAATTTCATTCTGTTGACAATGAAAAGTTAAATCGTACAGTCTCTTAATGTGGAAAGTGTTGCCTGAAACATAGAAGTCTATTTGTCCTGTACATCAAGGTGGATTAGTGAGGGAACCTTATAGCATTATTGCCAGAATTATAAGAAAGGCACTTGTGGGTGAAAATACAACCTAATAAAAAAGAAACTATGACGATGTGTGTTAATGTTCTTAAGGCAAGTTTATTAAGGCATAGTTTATATACAATAAAATATACCCTTTTAGTGAGTAGCCCTGTGAGTTTTGACACATGAATAAGTCAAGATTTCAACACATTTCCATCATCCTGGAAAATGTTCTGTAACAGGTTTTTCAAAAGGTGGCTGTGAATCTCTGGACAAACAGCATGGGACACAGCAAGCGCTCTGCCCTCGAGGCTGAGACTCCGCGGTGGGTGGCCTCCAGCGCTGCCCTGTGTGCGAGGTGGCCGCGTAGCACCTGTTCAATAGACGACCTTTCCAGTGGAGTCTTCCTGCTTCTGTTTCAATGGCTAATCCCTGACATTCTGCATTCCAGTGAAAAAGTGTTCACAGCCATTCTCCTTGCTAAAATTCTGTAGCTGTGGATTTTTAAGTTTATGAAGGAGTGGTCATTATGTTTTACATATTCAACATTTATTGCTACTTTGTTAGTTTAGGCTTGCAAAATTAGTACTTTAAAAGAAAACTTAGAAAAACTTCTGGAAAATGAATGGGATGCCCTACAGGGAATTCATAGTCTAGGCAGCCAGGTCTTTTAAATATGTGAAGAATAGAGAAAACAGATTAGGTTGCTTTGCTGCTTATTTATGCCTTTTTAAAATAAAAAATACAACTATATATGCAAAGTGACTTGCATGAATCACTTTTTTTTAATTGTTTTTAATTGGAGGATAATTGCTTTATAATACTGTGTTGGTTTCTGCCATGCATCAGCATGAATCAGCCATAGGTATACATATGTTCCCTCCCTCTTGAACCCTTTTTTTTTTTTAGATAACATTTTTATTTACCCTTACTTTTTTTTTTTAGAATAACATTTTGCAAATACAGTTACTTAGGTCTCATTATTCTTTTCACTATTAAGTATTAATGACCATTCTCTAATGTAACTCTGGTTTCCCTGCTCGACTTAAATGGAAAAGAACAATTTCCTTCCTTAGTGTTAAAATTCCCACCAGGCCTGTGGTCTTTGGGTTAACTTTACCAAAGCAATTAAAGCTATTAACAAGGACACCGTTTTTATTTGGCCATTACAGCTCTAGAGAACTCCCAACTGTTTGCCTCTAGGTTAGAGGAAATGCATTCATTGTTTTAGCAGCACTCATGCTTCTCTACCACATCTTCCCTTGACTGTAGCAGAAATGCAAGTGGGCGAGCCAGTTTCTTGGCTGTAAAGCCACTTCCAGGATCATTGATCAAACTGGCAAGGACTTAGCTTGCATGCTGCTCTCTTAAAACCAGCTCAGCCAGGATTCTTCCATCTGGTAATTTGATCACCCTTGGCCCTTCTTTATCCCAAAGAGTACAAGTATAAACTGGATATAACTTTAGTTTTAAAAGAGAGAGGTCATCCACTTATTTACCCTAACTCCTAAGGGAAAAAAGTATTTTCCTAAAGAGTAGTTTCCTAAAATATAGGGATATCTCTTCCTAAAATCTTTTGACTTTCCACGAAAATTTTTTTTAGTCTTTGCAACTATTTATATTTGCTAATTTATGAGTGCTTATGCTACTTAGCTGTACTATCAATCTCATTTTAAAGTTATGTTTGCAAAGTTAATTACACTTATCTGTAAGTGGAAAAATCAGAAAAAGCATTTCATATTAGCATAATAGCTTTAGAAAAGTAATTTTGTGGCCTTTTATTGCAATATTAAGTAACAAATGGTCACTTTGAAAGAGCCAAATTCCGTTTCAGTGCTTTTTTTTCCTTAATAGATGTAACAGACTTGTAGTAAATTAATATGCTGTTCTTCTATATTGTGATTGTAGTGGGCAGAATAATGCTCTTCTCGCCAAAAATATGAGGTCCTAATAACTGGAATTTGTAAATGTTACTTTAGTTGAAAGAGATCTTTGTGGATGTAATGAAATTCAGGGCTTCGAGTGTGGGAGATTACCCAGACCAGCTTTGAATGCCTTCACAAATGTCCACAGAAGAAAGAGGCAGTTGGAGATTTGACACATGTTCAGAAGAGAAAGCAGGGTGAAGGTGGAGACAGAAACAGCAGTGATGTGGCCACGAGCCTACTTATGCCAACAACCATGGGAGCTGTAAGAGGCAAGGACCAAATCCTTCCCTTCAACCTCTGGGAGGATTATATCCCAGCTTACAACCTTGATTTTAGTCAAGTGAAACTAACCTCAGATTTCTAACTCTTTAACTGTGAGGGTATGCCTTTCTATTACAGCAGGCATAGGACACTAATACAGGTTTTGATTCCAGGAGGTAAGGTGCTGATGTAACAAATACCGAAAATGTGGAAGTGGCTTTAGAACTGGGTAACAGGCAAAGGCTGGAAGAATTTTGAGGCAGTGATAAAAAGAAGCGTAGATTGCCTTAAGCTAAATGTTGGTAGAAACACAGACATTAAAGGTGCTACTGGTGAGAGCTCAGAGGATGAAGAATATATAACTGGAAACTAGAGGAAAATTGATCCTTGTTACAGAGCAGGAGAAAACTTGGCTGAATTGTCTCCTTCAATTGTGTGGAGCATATGTAAGCAGTGGACTTGGTATTTAGCTGATAGATTTCTAAGCAAAGTGTTGAAGGTACAGCCTGGCTTCTTCTTGTTGCTTATAGTAAAATGCAAGAGGAAAGACAGAACTTGAGGGAAGAACTCTCAAGTGAAAACAAACCACAGCTTGACAGTTTGGAAAATTCACAGCCTATCCAGATCACCAAAGACACTAAGATTAGAAGATTCTTAGGTAAGTGTGCTCTGGAGGGAATACCAAGGGTGTGACTGCACAGTCTTCAGTACTTTGAGTGCTTACAAAGTAATTAAGGTTCGAGTGTGTTCAGTCCTTTCTCCTCTGGGGTCTGTTGGTGTGTTTGCAATTGTGAGCCATCTGTCCTCCTGGCCAGCAAGCTTCTGGGACACCACCTTTCCATTATAGCAAGTAGATATTAGGGCCTGTAAACTGATTTCAATAGTAGAGCAGAATGTAATTAGAAAGGCAGATCTGCTACAGAAACATCGTACCATGCATTACAAAGCCAAATGTAAATAATTTGGATTAGAGCCACACCACTGGGTGTTTCTAGTAGTGTAAATAACAGAATTGGTAGTATAAAAATAACTCTTCCTGAACATTCCTCCGTCCTTTGTTTTGAATATTTGTGAAATGTTTCACTCTGTCTCCAGTACTCTTTATAGGCAAATGTGGGAAGAGTTGGTTAAATGTATTTGAACATGAAAATGGATGGCAACAATTTGGATTTGCTTTGAGTTGACTTTCTGATGGTCGTGGCGGATTTTGCTCATGCCATCTGTGTTCTCACCTGGCTTTACTTTTGGCCATGACGTAATCTGTAAGATGGCTGCCATTTTGTGATAATCCACAGACATAAACGATTTTTTTTTCTCAGTAACCTTTTTTTTGTTATTAATATGCTATCCCAACTGAGCAATAGACCAAGTCTGAGTATAAACACCTTCCCAGGTAGCTCTAGTGATAAAGAACCCTCCCGCCACTGCAGGAGCCATAAGGGAACACAGGTTCCTTCCCTGGGTCGGGAAGATCCCCTGGAGGAGGGCGTGGCGACACGCTCCAGGATTCTTGCCTGGAGAATCCCATGGACACAGGAGCCTGGCATGCTGTAGTCCACAGGGTCACAAAGAATCGAACATGACTGAAGTGACTTAGCATGCTCTCAAGTGTAATCTACTATAAGCCTGAGGTAGTTTTAACCTCGGGATTTTTTCCCCCTATAGTTATTGTGGTTATTGTTTATTTAACTCAAGGTACAATACTTTAATACTCCTGATCAAATTCTAAGGGCAGTCCATATATATTCTGTCACAATCACAATGGAGAATTAAGCAAATATTTATGAACCAGAATAAGGATTCAATATTTACCAGTGATAAAAGGTAGTATTGCCCAATTTATCACATTACTACACTGTAACACTGGCAAGTTCTGAAATAGTTTTAAAATGTCTCTCTTGTTTTCTAAATAAAAGGGGAATGGGCTACATGCAATTAAACACATTTCAATGTGAACGTAAGTGTGAAAGATATCTTCACACAGGGAGGTTTATTTTTTAAAGTTCTTTAGTACACTAATGGCGTACAATTTAGTTTAGCAGCTCGGTGTGCTATAATCAAGAGTGTGAATAGGCAATCAAATCCTTGTGTGGATTCTGCTCTCCAGAGCGTTCCTGGCAGGCCTGTTGCTATGGCACAGTCTCACCTGGGGCTTGTTTAGCTTCTTTCTCAATCAGATATATTGACAATAATGAGCTTAAAAACAGACATCCATGTAGAAAATTCAAAGTGGAGAAATCCAGACAGATAAATGAAGCAATATGGTGCTTATTTTTCTACCTGCACTTTCGAGTTCTTATTTGTGATCCCAAGAGTTTTAAGATCCACTACAGGCATTGCTCTCTCTGTAAAGTGAGCTGGCTATCACAGAAGGCCCTGTTTATCAGATGGGAAACAGTGGAGAAGATCATTTCTAAAAGCTGCAAACTAGATTCTTTTCATCCACAGCTGCTCCCCTGGAACTTGAGACCATCACAGTGCTACTTCACAGTGCCATCTTATTTAGATAATGCCCAAGAAGGACTAATGAGTCACAGTTACTAAGTTGAAGGAGATGGTCACATCAGAGTAAAATAATAAGCCAGGCAGAGAGACCTTTGATGGATTCCTTAGACTTGTATTGTTTTTAAAAGGTATTATCTCCCTCACTTCACCTAGAAAGCAATGTCATTGCTACACTCTGTAGGTCACGGTGTGAGGCTGAAAGACAATGATAGAACCAACTCTGGAGTCACACCATCTCCCTGCTCTACCATCCACCAGGAGTGTGACCTTAGACATCTCAAAAATGAGAGTAACAGTATGTTAAATCATGAGGTGGTTGTAAAAACCAGAGATGCCTAGCATGTAGAAGTCATTCATTAGTTATTGATTGTACTCCCCAGGTATGATGTGCATGGAAAGCATTAGTACAGTATCTGGCTTATGCTGCTGCTTAGTCGCTTCAGTCATGTCCAACTCGGTGTGACCCTATGAACTGTATGTAGCCCACCAGGCTCCATGGGATTCTATAGGCAAGAGTACTGAAGTGGGTTGCCATGCCCTCCTCCAGGGGATCTTCTTGACCCAGGGAACGAACCCAGGTCTCCTGCACTGGAGGCAGATTCTTTACCACTGAGCTACCAGGGAAATCCATTTAGCTAATCAGTTCAGTTCAGTCCCTCAGTCGTGTCCAACTCTTTGCAACCCCATGGATCGCAGCATGCCCAGCCTCCCTATCCATCACCAACTCCTAGAGTTTACTCAAGCTCATGTGCATCGAGTCGGTGATGCCATCCAGCCATCTCATCCTCTGTTGTCCCCTTCTTCTCCTGCCCCCAGTCCCTCCCAGCATCAGGGTCTTTTCCAATGAGTCAGCTCTTCACATGAGGTGGCCAAAGTAGTGGAGTTGCAGCTTCAGCATCAGTCCTTCCAATGAAAACCCAGGACTGATCTCCTTTAGGATGGACTGGTTGGATCTCCTTGCAGTCCAGGGGACTCTCAAGAGTCTTCTCCAACACCAAGCACCTAATAAATAATAGCTAGTAATACTAGTATCATAATTCCTTAAGTGAATCTTTGCTAGATGCTTATTGAAAACAAAGGAAGATGTATAAGAGGATGGTTAAAGTTTGATGTATTTAACCATAAAAAATTGTATTCATATGAATGAAATGGGGTGGAGAGCTAGAAACCATCCAAGCCACTCATTCTAAGGCAGCCAGGTTAGAGTCATCGGCCCAGCAGCCTTTACAGTGAACATGTCATTGTTAAATCCAGCTAAGTATGTGCTGTTCTAAAACTCTGTGCTATTTAAACCAACTTACTGTGTGCTGTGAGAAAATGCTAGAGTTTGCCAATATGTCTTCTTACCTGCCATTTGATAGTCTTGACTTTCATTACACAGTACTGTTTAAATGCTTTAAGTACAAATACATTAGTTTATTTTAAAAGATAAGTGTCACAGGTGTGTATTTAAAGTGATCATTTAGGTTTAGTTTCAAGGAGAGTGGGAGAGAGCCATAGCCTGCCACTTAGTGGTCTTTTCGCACCCTTTCATTCACTCTGCTGGACTCGGAAGGTGTCCTGTGGCAAACTGTGTTATCCTTCCTTCCCAGAGGAACCAGTGTTATTCTTCATCCCATACACAGGCAGGCAGGCATGGTCCTAGGTACTCAGGCGGGTGTACCTCTGAGGTGGGCGTAGACCAGTGGACTAGCCTCTGCTTACCTGAGCCTCAGCCCTGGACAGGTGCACAGGCTGAACGGGATGCTCTGCTTCCTGTCTGCCCCATGCATTCAGCTCAGAGGTAGCATCCTTTCCATAGCAACTTATTACTTCAGAAGAGTTACAGAATTCAGCTCCATCTTTTTCATGTCTATTAACTGGAGGTATGAGTTGTTGGTATGAAAATACCAGACTATCTTCAAAAAACAAGAGGAAAAAGCTATTTTTCAGTATTTTCACAAAATAGACACAAGGAATTTTTTAATATTTTTGGCCATGCCATGTAGCTTGTGGGATCCCATTTCCCAGACCAGGGCTCCAGTCTGGGGTCACAGCAGTGAAACTGCTGAGTCCTGACCACTGGACCTCCAAGGAATTCCCAGGAAGAATTTTTTTTTAATTGAGATGCAATTGATACATTTGTTGTTGTTGTTGTTCAGTTGCTAAGTCATGTCCGATTCTTTGTGACCCCATGGACTGGAGCATGCCAGGCTTCTCTGTCCTCCAGGAGTTTGCTCAAATCATATCTAAATTGATGTATAACACTGCATTAGTTTCAGATGTACAACATAATGATTCATTATTTATATATATTTGTATGAAATTATCACAATAGGTGTAGTTAAGGAACAGAGTAACATGATGGGAAATATTGTATAAATGTTTGTTCAGTTCAGTTCAGCCACTCAGTCATGTCCAACTCTTTGCAACCCCATGAAGCGCAGCACGCCAGGCCTCCCTGTCCATCATTAACTCCCGGAGTCCACCCAAACCCATGTCCATTGTGTCAGTGATGCCATCCAACCATCTCATCCTCTGTTGTCCCCTTCTCCTCCTGCCCTCAATCTTTCCCAGCATCAGGGTCTTTTCCAATGAGTCAGCTCTCCCCATCAGGTGGCCAAAGTGTTGCAGTTTCAGCTTCAAATTCAGTCCCTCCAGTGAACACCCAGGACTAATTTAGGATGGACTGGATCTCCTTGCCATCCAAGGGACTCTCAAGAGTCTTCTCCAACACCACAGTTCAAAAGCATCAATTCTTCCGTGCTCAGCTTTCTCTATAGTCCAACTCTTACATCCATACATGACTACTGGAAAAACCATAGCCTTGATTAGACGGACCTTTGTTGGCAAAGTAATGTCTCTGCTTTTTAATATGCTGTCTAGGTTGGTCATATCTTTCCTTCCAAGGAATAAGCGTCTTTTAATTTCATGGCTGAAATCACCATCCGTAGTGATTTTGAAGCCCAGAAAAATAAAGTCAGCCACTGTTTCCCCATCTCTTTGCCATGAAGTGATGGGACCAGATGCCATGATCTTAGTTTTCTGAATGTTGAGCTTTAAGCCAACTTTTTCACTCTCTTCTTTGACTTTCATCAAGAGGTTCTTTAGTTCTTCTTCACTTTCTGCCATAATGGTGGTGTCATCTGCACATCTGAGGTTATTGATATTTCTCCCGGCAATCTTGATTCCAGCTTGTGCTTCCTCCAGCCCAGTGTTTCTCATGATGTACTCTGCATATAAGTTAAATAAGCAGGGTGACAATATACAGCCTTGATGTACTCCTTTTCCTCTTTGGAACCAGTCTGTTGTTCCATGTCCAGTTCTAACTGTTGCTTCCTGACCTGTCTACAGATTTCTCAAGAGGCAGGTCAGGTGGTCTGGTATTCCCATCTCTTTCAGAATTTTCCACAGTTTATTGTGATCCACATAGTCAAAGGCTTTGGCATAGTCAGTAAAGGTTTGGGGATGTGTTAAATCAGTATCTGAGTATTAAAGTACAGCTTAACTTATTCATCCATCATCTTCATATTGTTCATTGACATTCATATTTTGATATTGTCACACTGGCTATAGAAATTATACATTTTAATTTTTTGAGTGTCCCTACATTTTCTAAAGTTACTTGATTTGAAATTTAATAAATAGAAAATAGAGCATATGATACTAAGAAGAAGCAACCACTCTTTTTTTAGTCATTTGTCATGGGTGCTGCTTCAGCTACTACTTCTTATGATTTGATATATAAAATTGGATCCTCCTTATATGAGGATTAAGGAAACAAAAAATGATGAAGCAGAACTATTGAAGACAAAATATGATCAGAGGGTGAAGTAAATTATTAACTGAATAGTATATTAGCATTGTATAATACTAAGAGCTTATTAAAAATGGAATTCAAAGTGTCTCTAGTCAAATTACTTCCTTTTTCCCTCCACTTATGAATTGAAAATAGATCCCCTGATTTTTGGCAAGTGAGCCCCTTAGGGAAAAACATGATGCTTTTTAAATCATATATTTGTTACTTCATAGGGCTCAGTTCCCTAAAAACAACTGTATGGTTTATACAGCATTTAGGATCTTATTCACATACTCACACCAGTTCCTCTGTAATGTGAGTGTTATTCCCATTTTGTAAACAGTTAAACTGGGGTTTAGAGATGTTCAAATGACTTATTCAGTATTATTTAGCTAGTAAGTGACAGAGCCTAGCATCAGATCCACGTTGGAGTGCAAGTCTTACAGTCTGTCCATCTTTGTTGTAATCTGCTTCAAACCACAGACTTTTAGTGATTCTTATAGGTTTTTAAACTCTAATACCTGGGTGAGCAAAGACTGACCCACAGTCCAAATCTGGCCCCCACCTGTTTTTTGTAGCCTGTAAGCTAAACATATTTTTAACTTTTCTAATGGCTTAATCAGAAGATTTCATGACAGTAGAAAATTAGATGAAGTTCAAATTTCAGTATTTATAAACAAAATCTTATGTTTGATTAAATTTGATACAAAATTTTTACCTTTAAAAAAAATATATAGAAGCAACCCAAGTACTTTCTAATGGATGAATATATAGACAAAATGTAATATATGCAAACAATGTAATATTGTTCAGCCTTTAAAGGAAGGAAATTTGGACACAAGCCTCAGCATTGATGAGGCCTGAAGACATGCTAAGTGAGAAAGCCAGCCACCAATGAGAAATACTGTATGATTCCACTTATATGAGGTCCCTAGAATAGTTAAATTCATAGAGGCAGAAAATTAAACGATAGTCACCACAGGCTGGGTGGAGGAAGAAATGATAAAGTTCAGAGGGTAGATGGTGGTATGGTTACATCACAGTGTGAATGTCCTTAATGCCACTGAGTTGTACACTTAAACATTGTTAAAGTGCTTAATTTCATGTTATGTATATTTTATTCTAACATGATTTAAAATTTAAAATAAATGTGTTATTAAAATTAAAATTTTAAATGTGTGTGGGGGGTTCGCTTCCATAATTTATTTCCAGAACACATGTTGATATATAGAATTTGTAAGAAAGAGTACATGGATTTTATTTTTATGCTTATACTGAGCATAAGTTGTTCTTTCCTTCCCTAATTGTTGGCAAATTATGGAAGAAAATTCATTAAAACTATAGAACTAGCTGAGAAGTACTTTTCTTAAAGATACCAATTCTTAAAGAGTCCTGCAGAGTTTTGAGAGAAATATATACAGGAGAATTCATTATCAATTCATTTTACAGCATTGATTTTCAAGTAAGGCATTTGTTACTGGTGTCATGTGTTTCATGCCCTTTATGAAAACTAATTGTTAAAATATGCTCATTTAATAGGTCAGGATTAGAGCCTTTAACTAATAGTAAAAATTAGGTTCTTAGTGTGGTTTTAAATGAAAAAGCAGTTCTTATTCTATTGTATTTATAGAAATTAGTAACAATGAATTCACAAGTTAAAAGAAATTATTCACCTTAAAAGTATAAAATTTAAAAAAAATTTTAAAAAAAAGTATAAAATTACAAGTAACCTACCCTGCAAACGTCTAGTTCATTTTCCCAGTGGTTAAACCTTACCTGGTTAAGTTTCCTGAGTATATCAAGAAAAAAAATCCTGCTCACTTCAGCATATGTCTTTTTAAGAAACAATTACATAGCTTTATTTTCCTGGGTAGTCTTTCTTATTGGTTATTCCACACATGTTTGGAATAATGGTATAGATTATACCAGCACATGTGGATTTCCTTCAACCCTTTCTAGCAATTGCATAGAATCCCATCATATAGATATATATAATATATTTATTATATTATACTCAGTATATTTAAGAGTCTATTGAATTGCATGGAAATCGAACCAGTCAATCCTAAAAGCAATCAACCATGCATATTCATTGGAAGGACTGTTGTTGAAACTGAAGCTCCATTACTTTGGCCACCTGATGTAAGGAGCCAACTCTTTGACAAAGACCCTAGTGCTGGGAAAGATTGAAGGCGAAAGGAGAAGGGGGCAGCAGAGGATGAGATGATTAGATGGAATCACTGATTTAATGGACGTGGACATGAATATGAGCAAACTTAAAAAGAGATTTTGGAGGACAGAGGAGCCTTGCATGCTGCAGTCCATAGGGTCACAAAGAGTTGGGCAAAACTTACCAATTGAACAACAACAATAGCAAATAATTTCACCAGTCCTTCACTGACTAATGTTAGGTAGTTTCCTAACATTTGATTTGTTGCTTTTGTGTACCTTTCCAAGTATATCCAAAGTCTTGGCATTAGAATTGATGGGTCAATAGGTTGGTACACTTTTATTTTTTAGGCATTATTAAATTGCCCTTCCGAGAGTTTGCACCAAGTTACTTTCCAGGTCAGTTCAGTAACTCAATCATGTCCAGCTCTTTGCGACCCCATGAACTGCAGCAAGCCAGGCTTCCTTGTACATCACCAACTACCAACGCTTGCTCAAACTCACGTCCTTTGAGTCGGTGATGCCATCCAACCATCTCACCCTCTATCATCCCTTTCTCCTCCTGTCTTCAATATTTCCCAGCATCAGAGTCTTTTCTGAGTCAGTTCTTTGCATCAGGTGGCCAAAGTATTGGAGCTTCAGCTTCAGCATCAGTCTTTCCAATGAATATTCAGGACTGATTTCCTTTAGGATTGACTGGTTGGATCTCCTTGCAGTCCAAGGGACTCTCAAGAGTCTTCTCCAACACCACAGTTCAAAAGCATCAATTCTTCAATACTCAGCTTTCTTTGTGGTCCAGTTCTCACATCCATACATGACTGCTGGAAGTCAAGAGATATCTGGAGTAACAGGCAAGTTAGACCTTGGAGTACAAAATGAAGCAGGGCAAAGGAGTAGCCCTGATAGTCAACAAAAGAGTCCAAAATGCAGTACTTGGATGCAATCTCAAAAATGACAGAATATCTCTATCTCTATTTGTTTCCAAGGCAAGCCTTCAATATCACAGTAATCAGTGTTTATGCCCCAACCACTAATGCTGAAGAAGCTGAAGTTGAATGGTTCTATGAAGACTAACAAGACCTTCTAGAACTAACACCCAAAAAAGATGTCCTTTTCATCATAAGGAACTGGAATGCAAAAGCAGGAAGTCAAGAGACGGTAGGAGAAACAGGCAAGTTTGGCCTTAGAGTACAGAATGAAGCAAGGCAAGGAGTAACAGAGTCTTGCCAAGAGAACACACTGTCATAGCAGACACACACCCTCTTCCAACAACACAAGAAACAGCTCACACATGGACATCACCAGATGGTCAATACCGACATCAGATTGATTATATTCTTTGCAGCCAAAGATGGAGAAGCTCTAATCAGTCAGCAAAAACAAGACCGGGAACTTCTTATTGCAAAATTCTGACTTAAATTGAAAAAAGTAGGGGAGACCACTAGACCATTCAGGTATGACCTAAATCACATCCCTTACAATTATGCAGTGGAAGTGACCAGTAGATTCAAGTGATTAGATTTGATAGACAGAGTGCCTGAAGAGCTATGGTTGGAGGTTTGTGACATTGTACAGGAGGCAGTGATCAAGACCATTCCCCAAAAAAAGAAATGCAAAAAGGCAAAATGGTTGTCTGAGGAGGCATTACAAATAGTTGAGAAAAGAAGAGAAGTGAAAGGCAAAGGAGAAAAGGAAAGATATACTCTCTGAATGCAGAGTTCCAAAAAATAGCAAGGAGAGATGAGAAAACCTTCCTAAGTGATCAAAGCATCCAGAGGAATCGGGTGGAGAGGGAGGTGGGAGGGGGAATCGGGATGGGGAATACGTGTAAATCTATGGCTGATTCATATCAATGTACGACAAAATAAATAAATAAATAAATAAATTTTTTTTAAAAAACCGATTAACTTAAATTTTCATTAGAAAGTGAATGCTCCCCCTGTCTCTTCCACACTGGTTTAATAAAAACAATTAAAATTGAAAAAAAAAAAGAAAGAAATAGAGGAAAACAATAGAATGGGAAAGACTGGAGATCTCTTCAAGAAAAAGAGAGATAACAAGGGACCATTTCATGCAAAGATGGGCTCAATAAAGGACAGAAACAGTATGGAACTAACAGAGGAAGATACTGAACCCCTTTAGAGTGCTATAATAATTTCCAAAGGGTGAAAACATCTATTTTCTGTCAATGAGAATGCTGTTTTCCAGCAACTGGATTGTTTCCTAAGCAGGATCTGTCCTTGTAGTACTTAAACAGTAATTTTTTAGCCCTTGTATTCTTTTATTTCTTCAGTTTTTTGGCTCAGCCAGTAAAGAATCTTCCTGCAATGCGGGAGACCTGGGTTCAATCCCTGGGTTGGGAAGATCCCCTGGAGAGGGTAATATCTACCCACTCCAGTATTCTGGCCTGGAGAAATTCCATCGACTGTATAGTCCATGGGGTTGTAGAGTCAGACATGGCTGAGTGACTTTCACTTTCGCTTTAATTAAAGAAGTCCTATGCTTGTTGCAACAAGTGAAGCAGTATAAAGAAGAAAGAAGATTAAATAAATAAAAGAAGATAAACATAAATAGTATCTTGTTCCCTTTTTCATTCCTGCTCTCTAGAAGTAACCAATCTTATGCTCTGCTGTATTCCTTACCACATTTTTTTCCATGCTCAAACTAACCTACATAGAGGTTTTTGTTTGTTTGTTTTGTTGTGTTTTACTAAGGTCTTCAAGTGGCTTTTTCACTTAATTGCATGTAACGGTCCTTCTGAAGCAACAGATAAAGGTCTATCTAGCTCATTCTTTTAATAACCACGTATATAGTAGTTATTATGTATAGTGTGGAGTTTTCATAGTTTGTTAAAATATTGCCATGTAGACAGATTTTCAGGTTTTTTCTAACTGCTGTAATTGATATTTTATGTATATGATTGCTTTTTTTTGGTGCACAGTAGCTATCCAGAAGTGGAATTGCAAAGTCATGGTGAATACATACACATACACACACACACGTGCACATTTTAAATATTGATTTATTTTTATTGTTTGGCCGCCCTGGGTCTTCATTGCTGTGCATGGGCTTTCTCTAGTGGCTGAGCGGGGGCTGCTGTCTTATCTGTGGTGTGCAGATGTCTCATTGCAGTGGCTTCTCTTGTTGCCGAACATGGGCTCTAGGACAAACAGGCTTCAGTGGTTGCAGCAAATGGGCTCTAGAGCACAGGCTCAGTGGTTCTCTTGCACAGGTTTAGTGTCCCCACAGGATGTGGAATCTTCCCCAGACCAGGGGTCAGATTTGTAGCCCCTGCATTGGCAGACGGAGTCTTAACCACTGGACTGCCAGGGAAGCCCAGAATATATATTTTTCATTGTAATAGAAGTTACCAGATTATAAGGAAACCACACTAACAAGAACAATATATGTCTGTGCCCTTTTCTCGAAATGTCCCTTTCTATCCCTGGATGAGACACTTTGAAAAATACTTGCCAATATGATAAAAACTGGCATTTTGTCATTTGGTTTTCTTTCTCCTTATGGATGAAATTTAATGTTTTTTTCTGATATTTTAATTAGCATTACATTTCAGTGTAGATAGATTGCTTGTTGGTACCCTTTGCCTATTTTTATTATGTGTAAATTTGTTTTATGTGTTTTTAAATGGCTGTTACATGTTAGAGGTTACAGATGTTTCTTGCTCTCTTTTTTTTTTTTTTTTTTTTTTTTTTTTTTCTTTTTTTGGCATTTGAGTTTGTTTGCTTGATCTTTTGGCATATGAAGTTTTATTTTTATGTATTTGAATATCTTATTTTACCTCTTATGGTTTTGGGGTTTCTTTAAGGATGTCTCTGTCATCCCAAGTATAAAATTATTCGCCTATATATATTTTCTACATTGTTGGGGGAAATGTTAGTTGGTGCAGCCACTATGCAAAACTCTATATTGTTTCCTCAGAAAACTAAAAATAGAATTACCATATGATCGAGCAATCCACTCCTGGGCATATATCCAAACAAAACTCTAATTCAAGAAGATCAACAAATAAATGAATAAAGAAGATGGTACATATATACCATGAAGCACTACTCAGTCATAAAAAAGAATGAAATAGTGCTGTTTGCAGCAAAATGGATGCAACTAGAGAGTATCATACTAAATGAAGGAAGTCAGACAAAGACAAATCATATAGTATAACTTATATGCAGATTCCAAATTATGACACAAATGAACCTGTCTGTGAAATGGAAACGGACTCAGGGATATAAAGAAGAGACTTATGGTTGCCCAGGGGGAGGTAGTTGGGGGTGAGATGGAGTGGGAAGTTGAAGTTAGCACGTGTAAGCTTTTATTACAAATTGGATAAACAGCAAGGTCCTACCATATAACACAGAGAACTATTTATTCCATTTTCTATGATACGCCACAATGAATATTTTTAAAAAGAATATATATGTATAACTGAATCATTTTGCTGTGGAACAGAAATTAACACAAGATTCTAAATCAACTATCCTTCAACTTTTTTTAATATTTAAAAAAAAACATTCTCTGAGGTCAGGGGTCCCCAATCTCCAGGTTCTAATTCCTGATGACCTGAGGTAGAACTGGTGTAATAATAACAGAAATAAAGTGCACAGTAAATGTAATGTGCTTGAATCATCCTGAAACCAACCCCCACCCCCATCCCCAGTCTGAGGAAAAATTGTCTTTCACAAAACTGATGCCTGGTGCCGAAAAGGTTAGGAACCAATATCCTAGGTCCTATTTTTATGTAGTAGGTTTCTTTCCTTATATTTATTATACAACTTGTGTGTGGGGGTGGGTGGCTTGAGGTGGTAATCTAGCTTTGTTTTCTCTAATTATACCCGCAGTTCTTTTCCCATTGAAGGAAATTCTACCTTTGTCATAATTAGTAAGTTCCTATATATACTAGCATCTGGGTCTTTAATTTTTATTACATTCTAGGGCTTTATTTGATTTGGGAAAAAGTTTTGAAGCAATAAAGTCAATTATAGTTCTAAATATAACCTTCAAGAATAGAAAATGAGACAGCCTTAGTTTTTTCAGAACATAACCTTCAGGAATAGAAAATGAGACAAGGGTAGTTTTTTCAGCTTCCTGTATTGGAAAAAGCAAGAATTTAGGATTCCATTCCCAGCTCTTCACTTACTAATTTTGTGAGCCTGTGCAAGTCATTTATTTTGTCTCTCCCACCTTGTGGTCGCTCAACTCAACAGTGGCCTCCACTTTTGTAAGAATTAGAGGAAAAAATATGTAAAGTGCCTGACCCACAGTTGGCTTTCGTTCATTGGGACTTAGTATTACCACTAGTTTTAGGACTTAGCAAAAGAAAAAAAAAGTAAGTAAGATATTTAATATAAAATTATATCTGTTTTAAACATAAATGTGTTATTTCAAGAGTATATATTGTGTGGAAGAGAAAAGAATTCTAAATATGGCAACTTAAAGATCCAGGCAAGTAAATTAGTCTGAACAACAAAAATAATACTGTGAAATCTGGCACTTTTTCTAAAACCGTTTTTCTTTATTTTCTATGACAGCCATATAGAGCTAACACAAATAAAAAGTAACATTATTTAACTTGTCTGCTTTTTTAGCTAAGTAAGGAAAATAGAGTTATTGGTAGCAAAGTGTAAATTTTCATTGCTTTTCTGTATAGCTAACCTGTAGAAGGAACGGAAAGTTTTGGGGGGAAAGCAAGAGAGTCAGAGCAAACCAGAGGGGTACTGTGGACCTGAAAATAGGGGTGGGCCTGAGACTAATGCAGGTGCACTGACATGTCCCAGTTCTGTCCTAAGGCTTTTATGTTTCCTGTACATTAGAGATGTTGTGTGGTTATCAATAATACATTGACTTTTCTTACCCGTTTTTCTCAGAACCTCAGGACAATTTCTGAAGGTTTAAAAACAAACGGTAATGTTAGGGAAGCCATACAGATAAAATGTAAAATTAAAAAGGAAAAACAGTGGAATACCTCTTATACCTCTTGAGCTGGGTAACAAGATTTCTCAGGGAACCATTGAACTGACTCGGGCACAATTAGTAAATGTATATTCTTAGTCCAGCTACCTCCCCCTTCCCCACACTTTAGTCTGCAAATATCTGGAAAGCAGGAAGAACCGCTGTAGAAGGAAGCCTAGTAATTTAAAAAGTAGAATCATAAGACAGGAGCTACCTGCCCTAGACGGTATTTGTTTTCTTTCTCCATTACATTTCATTAAGTTATTAACCAAACCTTAAATTAATCATTTTGAAAATTAGCCTCTTACTCCCTGGTGCTATTTATTAGACTTACTAAAGAAAGGAAGATTAAATTTCCCCTTGTTTTTGTTTCTGTTACCATTTTCATATTCTTGGCTGTGTTTGCAGCAACTAGTCCACACACAGGAAGTTGGAGGTTGGTCATTTATTCCTCTCACTTTTCCATTTCAGCAATAATGATTTATATGCATTATTATCATCTGTGCAGTCAATTAGCTCTCAAATAAGCATCTGACATTAGGTGATTTGCATCACTGGTCTTACTAATTTTGAAATATTTATGTACTAGAAAACCAAATAAATTATTAATGTTAAGTCATTATTATTTTTTATATTTTCTTAATGAATGTTAAAGTAACATCTAATCAGATATTCAAGACATTACCTTTTAAAGAAAATCTCCTTTGTGTTTTTGACATTAATTCTACCAAATGCCTACTTTGTTAGAAAATGACAGCAAGAGTTGTCACTGACAACTGCGACTGCAACCGACACTGACAACAGGCATCAATTTTTCATGCTATTGCTCTTTTACTATTTGTTTGATTACATTAAACATAAATTAGTAAAACCTCAACCAGTAGAAGATTTAACTAGCATTTATATTTACACACATATATTCATACACAGATGCTTACATTTTTACTATTAGGAGACAAGATAAATGGAAATAAAAGAACACATTTCTAGTTTAATAACTTAAAGTGTCATTGGACTGTTAGGTTTTCAGAAATGGCATGCCAAGGCTGGGAAACTCCTGATTTTTTGAAAGGCAGAATATGTATGATGCCTGAGAGCTCAGGGAATTTGACAGATGGAAACAGGTTTAAATAAATGAGGGAAGGGGAAGAAGTGGCATGGGGAAAGTCAGTAATGGCATGAAGCTACTACACCAACTGAAATTATGCGTATTATTATTTTTAAAAAACCCATTTGCCTATGCCACCATGAATAATATGAAATCCATGATAGAGCTGATTAAAGTAGAGTTGAAAAAGCTGTCAACACAAAATTTAGGGAAACCAAGTTTCTTGTTGCAGCTCTGCCTTCTTATCTCTTTGTGACTTTAAAGAAAAATAGAAAATCCTGTTGTATCATTCAATTTAAAAATTCATGTGATCGATTATAACATACTAAATAAAGTGTACTGTGTAAAATTCACCGTGAATAAATTAGCAGGGATTACTTGTCTTGCTTTTCCATGAAGCTAGATGAATCAAATATAGATTTCACTCTTCTTTAAGTGGAATTCAGCTTAGTAAATCCAGCACATGTAATGGCCAAGTGCTTTACCCAAGGGCTGGATAAAGGAGTCTAGGTGCATAGGAAGGTGATATTCAGGTGGATGGAGTCAACGTGAGAAAAAGCTCTGAGTGATATGTATGGAAAAAAATGAATAGTTCTGTTCAGGTACAAGAAGGGAAATGACAGGATCCTGAAAAAAAAGAAAGGTTTAAGGCAAACTGCAGAAGGTCTTAAAATAAGGCTGAGTTGACTGTTTATAAGTTGTATTACAGGTTGGCTGCAAGGGGCATGATGCACGGTGGTTAATACCATGGAGTTAGGAGTCAGACTACTGTGATTCAGATCCTGGATTTGGATGACTTCAGACAAGTCAGCTCTCTGTGAACAAGGGTAACCTTCACTCCCTTGCAGGCTGACGAGGAAGTTAGCAAGGTAATGCATGTTAAAGCTTAGCAGAGAGCCTGGAGCACAGGAAACACTCAGGAAAGGATTCTTGATCAATATATTGTACCTTCAACAGATTTATCTGGAAAAGATGTGAGCGGTGAGGCCAGGCCCCTCAGCACCATCGGGTGGGGAGGAGACTTACTGCAGGGTCATTACAATAATCTAAAGTGAATGTGACTCTGAATTAGGATAGTAGTGGCAGGTATGGCAAGGAGGTGAGTGGATTCAGTAGTGGTAGCGAGGTTGGGTGACAGGGTTTGGGAAACCATTTAATATGTGAGGAATGAGGAATAAAAGAAAGGGAAAAATGATGAAAAGATGAAAACACTTGCATTTTTGAGCCTGAGTAAAGAGGAATATGTGACTTCCCTGGTGTCTCAGATGGTAAAGTGTCTGCCGACAATGCGGCAGACCCGAGTTCAATCCCTGGGTCGGGAAGATCTCCTGGAGAAGAAAATGGCAACCCACTCCAGTACTCTTGCATGGAAAATCGTATGGACAGAGGAGCTTGGTAGGCTACAGTTCAGGGGTCGCAAAGAATTGGACATGACTGAGCGACTTCACTTTCACTTTGAAAGAGGAATGGTGGTTCTAGCAGGTCAGTGTGCATGAGAATCTCCTACAGGACCTGTTCAAGCACCTGTTCAAGCTGGACCTGACCCCTCTGATTCAAGTAAGTTTCCGAGTGACGCTGATACTGCTGGTTCAGGGCCCGTACTTTGAAGACCTCTGCAGTGGAGAAATAGAAAACTCAGAAGGCAAGGTGGTGTGACTGCTTGTGGGACATGGATCATCCGTTGAGTAGAGCTGCTTAGCTCACTACCATTGAAAACATTGGTTTGAATCTGATTAGAGGTAGTAGACATGTACTCTGCATGTAAGTCACTGGTGTACACAGGCCTATGCAGTGGCCAGAGGGCACCAGGAACGAGATTAAGAGCCAGTGGCAATGAACTTTTTGTAGTGGCAGACAGATTTTTATAAAGCCATCGGTGGTGCTATAGGAAAAGCGTGAGCTTTTACCTATTTGCTTGACCTTCTCATCCACATGTGGCTCTAAGCAAAGCTTTCATTCGTGTTTCAGTGTAAACCTCTCTTCCTTTATTTTGATTTCCTAATAAAGGAGCTTTGGTGACAGTTACAGATAAGAGCCTGAGCTTTAGAATATAAATTTAAAGCATCTGGTAAGCCTTGCTATTTCCTCTCGTCTTCATTAAAACTGAAGAATAGATATCAAAGCTTGATATAATCCTATGTGATTTGCTACTAGGATAAAACAATAAAGATCTGAATGTTGATCATCTCCTATATTATTATATATTAGCTAGTATAATAGGAAATAAGATTGGTGGTCATATCTCATATTTTTCTGTTATCTTAAAGAAGATCTAAATGTAAGAAGCATTGGGCATAGGTTAGGGCAACTGACCCATCAGAAGTATCCTAATAACGTGTTCCCTTCCTGTCTTTGGATTGATGTGAGGTCAAGAGTTTCCATCTGAAGGTTAACCATTTGTGGTGACCTCCCTGTTGTAAGTATTCAGCCTGGACCAAAGTAATGAAAACTTGTGTTTTCCAGTAGATGAGGTGGGTAGTGGTGGTGGTGGTGGTTTCTTTTCTTTTTTAGTGTAGAATATAAGGCAGTGCCCCTTAATTCAGTCATCTCAAAATACAATAAAAGTGAGATGAATTTTTAGTGTTGACTAAGTTGTGTTCTGCAAGGCAGTATTGTTCCTTGAGATGTTAATAGTTATTCTTTGGAAAAGCGAGGTTAGTTTCAATAAATGGAAAAATCTCCAGGTAGTACAAAGGCAAGGCAAATTCCTACTGGTAGACACCTGAGAACGTTTTATATTCTAGTGTCGTGTGAACCTCCAAGATTTGGAATCCTCTGGGCAGCATTTTTCAAACTTCCTTGAAGGTTTAAACCCCTTCCAATAAGTGCAAACCTGTGGAACTCTTGTCTGAGAACATATTTTGGTTGAGAAAGGCAGTGTTTCTTTTTAACAAAAGGATCTGCTCAGTACAAAGTATATGATATAAATATCATGTACTTAGTTAGCATTTTTATAATTGATTATGTATGATTTGTAGGGACTCCCAAATACACTTAATAATGACTTGTAGTTATTAAGTAAACTATGATAGAAAGTCAGAGCATTTGATCATCTCTATGCTAATGAATGGTTATTTCAAGATTGAGAAGTTTCAGTTCAGTTCAGTTCAGTTGCTCAGGCATGTCCAACTCTTTGCAACCCCATGAATTGCAGCACACCAGGCCTCCCTGTTCATCACCAACTCCTGGAGTTTACTCAAACTCATGCCCATAAGTCAGTGATGCCATCCAACTATCTCATCCTCTGTCATCCCCTTCTCCTCCTGCCTTCAGTCTTCCCCAGCATCAGGGTCTTTTCCAATGAGTCAATTCTTCGCATAAGGTGGCCCAAGTATTGGAATTTCCACTTCAGCATCAGTCCTTACAATGAACACCCAGGACTGATCTCCTTTAGGATGGACTGGTTGGATCTCCCTGCAGTCCAAGGGACTCTCAAGAGTCTTCTCCAACACCACAGTTCAAAAGCATCAATTCTTTGGTGCTCAGCTTTCTTTATAGTCCAACTTTCACATCCATACATGACCTGGAAAAACCATAGTCTTGTCTGGACGGACCTTTGTTGGCAAAGTAATGTCTCTGCTTTTTAATATGCTGTCTAGGTTGGTCATAACTTAACTTCCAAGGAGCAAGCGTCTTTTAATTTCATGGCTGAAAATCACCATCTGCGGTGATTTTGGAGCCCAGAAAAATAAAGTCTGACACTATTTCCACTGTTTCCCCAGCTATTTCCCATGAAGTGATGGGACCAGATGCCATGATCTTAGTTTTCTGAATGTTGAGCTTTAAGCCAACTTTTTCACTCTCCTCTTTCATCAAGAGGCTTTTTAGTTCCTCTTCCCTTTCTGCCATGAGGGTGCTGTCATCTGCATATCTGAGGTTATTGATTTTTCTCCTGGCAATCTTGATTCCAGCTTGTGCTTCCTCCAGCCCAGCATTTCTCATGATGTACTCTGCATGTAAGTTAAATAAGCAGGGTGACAATATACAGCCTTGATGTACTCCTTTTCCTACTTGGAACCAGTCTGTTGTTTCATGCCCAGTACTAACTGTTGCTTCCTGACCTGCATACAGGTTTCTCAAGAGGCAGGTCAGGTGGTCTGGTATTCCCATCTCTTTCAGAATTTTCCACAGTTTATTGTGATCCACACAGTCAAAGGTTTTGGCATAGTCAATAAAGTAGAAATAGATGTTTTTCTGTAACTCTCTTGCTTTTTCGATGATCCAGCGGATGTTGGCAATTTGATCTCTGGTTCCTCTGCCTTTTCTAAAACCGGATTGAACATCTGGAAGTTCACAGTTCAAGTATTGCTGAAGCCTGGCTTGGAGAATTTTGAGCCTTACATTACCAGTGTGTGAGAGGAGTGCAATTATGTGGTAGTTTGAGCATTCATTGGCATTGACTTTCTTTGGGATTGGAATGAAAACTGACGTTTTCCAGGCCTGTGGCCACTGCTGAGTTTTCCAAATTTGCTGGCATATTAAGTGCAGCACTTTCACAGCATCATCTTTCAGGATTTGAAATAGCTCAACTGGAGTTCCATCACCTCCACTAGCTTTGTTCATTGTGATGCTTCCTAAGGCCCACTTGACTTCACATTCCAGGATGTCTGGCTCTAGGTGAGTGATCACACCATGGTGATTATCTGGCTTGTGAAAATCTTTTTTGTACAGTTCTTCTGTGTATTCTTGCCACCTCTTCTTAATATCTTCTGCTTCTGTTAGGTCCATACCATTTCTGTCCTTTATCGAACCCATCTTTGCATGAAATGTTCCCTTGGTATCTCTAATTTTCTTGAAGAGATCTCTAGTCTTTCCCATTCTGTTATTTTCCTCTATTTCTTTGCGTTGATTGCTGAGGAAGGCTTTCTTATCTCTCCTTGCTATTCTTTGGAATTCCGCATTCAAATGGGTATATCTTTCCTTTTCTCCCCTGCTTTTCACATCTCTTCTTTTCACAGCTATTTGTAAGGCCTCCTCAGACAGCCATTTTGCTTTTTTGCATTTGTTTTCCATGGGGATGGTCTTGATCCCAGTCTCCTGTACAGTGTCACGAACCTCCGTCCATAGTTCATCAGGCACTCTATCAGATCTAGTCCCTTAAATCTATTTCTCACTTCCACTGTATAGTCATAAGGGATTTGTTTTAGGTCATACCTGAATGGTCTAGTGGTTTTCCCTACTTTCTTCAATTTAAGTCTGAATTTGGCAATAAGGAGTTTATGATCTGAGCCACAGTCAGCGCTTTGAAAATATGACTGCTTTGGTTTTGGTGTCAACCTAGATTAGGGAACAGTATCTGGGATGTTTTGAATATTTCTTACTAGATCTTAAATATTCATTTTTAAAGTAGTTCCCCAGGCCTGACTCAAGAGCCTCAAAGATATCATACCATAATTTGTTCATCTTTTTAATGTGGAAAAGAGAAACAACACTATAATATCAGTATGTCCTGAGATGGGATGTGTGTGCATGCTAAGTCACTCCAGTTGTGCCTGATTCTTTGCGACTCAATGGGCTGTAACCCTCCAGGCTCCTCTGTCCATGAAATTCTCCAGGCAAGAAAACGGGAGGGGGTCGCCATGCCCTCCTCCAGAGGATCTTCCCCACCCAGGGATCAAACCCACATGTGCATCTCCTACATTGCAGGCAGATTCTTTACTACTAGTGCTGCCTGGAAACCATGATATTAGGACATATCCTGTGAAATCCTGTGGACCTTAAAAATCCAACATATTATTATGCACTGATAATTGATATTTAAGTGATATAAAACTCTTTCACCATACTAAATTAGAAAAAAATTATTATTGGAAGATTTTTAGGCAACAGTAATTAAAGTATAAATACTCTCACTTAAGCACTGATTACATCAAATAATGATCATGTCAGTTTACTCCTTTGAGTCTAAGCAGTACTCAGACTTTCCTGCTGAGTTGTATAGGCATGGAAAGCTGTGTCGTCCCCTGGTGTGGTGTACCTGTATTGCTGATGTGAATGGGTTTTTAATGCACAGATATACATCTTTTAAAATTATGTATTTTAATTTATATTAAGATGATTATATAAAAGAATTAGAAATGAGGATTTCAATTATTTTAATACTGAGATAATACTGTTTTTAAAAGGAGTCAATTTAAAGAGGAATATTTAATTAAAGGAAGTATAGGTCAAGGAGAAGGAAACAGATTGAGGATTCCTGAGATTAAGAAGATGTTTTCCGATGAGAAAGATTTAAGCATTAAACTGAGAGGAAACACCGATGATTCAGGAAAAAGAAGCAAGATCCTAGAAGAGGCAAGAGGGCATGGACAGGCCGGGCCTAGACAAGACGGGGACACTGCCCCCACCAAGCCTGGAACAGAACCAAGAATTAGTGGACATTTGGGGGCAGGACATTCCTATCGCTAATGACCTGATAGGAATACCTGCTGCTATTTCTTAATTGTCACCATCACAGTGTTAGTAACTATTATAGCCACTCTTGAATTAGTGAATCAACTAGAAGAGCCTGAAGTAAATAGATCTAGTGATGCAAGTGGGCAACTGTAGTCGGATGGCATGACCCCCAAACAGTGAGTTTTTGCACACATTTGGAGAAATAATGATCTCCAGCAATTAAGGGAAAAGAGAGCACGGCTGACTAATACAAGAGTGTAAGGGGTATATGATTACAGATTCAGCTGACAGGAGGTCTATGAGGAATACTATCCAACTTCATGCTAGTAAGTAGAGGTAATGAGGAGCCAGTGATGGCCAGCTTCCTGCTCTGGGCACCTCAGCTGTGATGTTTGAAGAATGCATAGTCTTCACCAGAGAGAGGTCAGAAGAAGCAGTATTTTCAGGAAAAAACTACATTTCAGTTAAAGCTTATAGTGGGAAATTCTTCTTAGTAACCTTGAGATGGAGAATATTCTGAATAGAAGATAACAAGTTTATAAACAGAATTTGCAAACTGGAGTGAGGCTTCCATAGGGCACAGTTGGAAAGCATCAGGAGATATGTGACTGCTGGCCATCAGTGAGGAATTAATGAAGCTGAGAGGGGCCCTGAGGCCACAAAAGGATGAAGAATACCTTGTTTTCAATGCCAGCGCCAGGGTCCTTGACACTGTGGTCTGGGTTGGAGCTCTTCCTGCTTATTGAAGGAGATGAAAGCAGAAGAACCTAATGCTTGTTGGGCTTCTTGAAGCCAGTAGCAGGAGACATGACTAGGTATGCAGTGTTATTTCTGTCTGAAAGAAGCACTGAATCACAATCTGAAGTCTCATTTAGGACTGAAGTACGTGGAGTTTAGGTAAAGGTAAACCTAAATAGGAAGGGAAATGATAGAGCTTTCACTCCAAATGAGCAGCAGAAACAGGTGGGCAAGAAAAAGACCAAACTAGAAGTCTCAGAAATGGAAAATATTGGCATTGGAAAAAGGTATAACAGATGACATAAACCCTTAACAAGGCAAACAGGGAAATAGTGAATTGAAAGAAATACTAAGAAGTTCCCCCTGAATAAAGCTCAGAAAAATTCAAAGAAAATATGAAAAAGCTGTGGAGACTCCCGTTTCTGGTATATTCAATACCCTAACCAGTCTTCCCCTAAAAGAAACTAAATATGTATACTGAATAAAGTGCTTAAATTGTCTTTTCAAAAGCAAGGCTAAGCTGCCAAGAAAGTAAAGAACTCATAGAAATGAAAACCAAAATGAAAGTGAGACTCCTAAGCCAAATAAACAGTAAACCTGGCTTCCTCCCTGAAGGTGTGTGTCAAACCTAGGTGGTCTTGCATACGCAATTGGATGTTACACACCATGTGCCCTCTGAGGACAGCCTACTGTGGGGAGTCTAATGGGATATCCCTTGCCCAAACCTAAAGCATTAGTGCAAGGGTGTTGAGAAACCTGGCCCCCTGAGAGTATATGATAGCTCTGCGAGAAGAGGGGACCTAAGTGGCCAGTACGCATATGAAAACATGTTGTTTAGCAGGGAAACACAAAATAAAATAAATGCAAGATAGCACTCCATGCCTATCATCCCATGCCTTTACAAAAAGAAAAAAAAAAAGAATGAAAAGAAATTTAAGCCTCCACATGCAGATTTGCATCAGTGAGAATGTACATAAACTGGAACTCTCATACAATGCTGACTGGAATGTAAATTGTTACAACCACTTTGGAAGGTAACGTGATAATCATTATCAAGTAAATTTGAAGATGCACATAGCCTTCAACTCAATACTTCCGTATCTAAGACTCTACTGGAACTGTCTGGCACATGTGTATAGATGATTTATACAAAGATGCTTCTTTTGCAGCATGTTGATAATTGCACAAAATTGGAAACCACCCAAGGGTTCATTATGATGAGAACATACAAATATACTGTGCCATAGTCATACAATAGAATATTGTTGACCAATGGAAATAAATGAACTAGGTCTAGGTATGCTGATATTGATAAATCTCAAAATCATATTGTAATAAAAGCAGTCTGCAGAACACTGGGTGTTTTGTATACCATTTATATAAATTGTATGAATATGCAGAACAACATTATGTATTATTTATGGTTCTATATATATGGAGTAGTAATAAAATAAAATATTCATGTGAATATTAAAGACCAAATTCAAGATAATGGCTTCTTCTGGAGACAAAAGGAGAGAGAGGAATAAGATCCAAGAAAGAGAAACCAGGGGATTTCATTGTATCTGTAATACTTTATTTCTCAAAAAACTTGAAGCAAATGTAGCAAAATAGTAAGATTTGCTAGACCTAGGACAGGTTTGCCAAAGCTCATTGTGTTCTTGTCTGTACTTTTTCAGTACATTTAAAGAATCTCACAATTTTAAAAACTAGGAGTGAGAGAAAACTTCTATCGTTCTGTAAAAGAATCCGAAAACAATACTGTCTCAGGTTGGGTTCTCACTGAAGTGGAGTTTTCATGCAGAGTGTTTATTATAGATCAGCTCTTACGGAGGAGAGGGGAAGAAAAAGCAGGCTTGCACACAGCGGGGGGTCCAAATACTATGCCAGGGAGTTAAACTGATGGCACACCCTGAAGCACGTCTGAACCGGCTTTTCTCTCCTCATCTCAGTCACTGCTGCACACAGCCTGCCCAGAAGGATATGACTTCCTTGGTCACGAAGGCTCTCTTCAGCTGAGGGACCCCTGCAGGCATGACCTCTGGGGCAGTGCGTCCTTCCTTGGGCCTCCTCAGCCACACATTTCTGTCTGCCATACAAGAGCATGAAAGTGAATCTTTATGTTTTCTTCTGTCCCCTTGACTCTCAGAGTATGATTATCAATATACTTACCTGAGAGAGATGAAGTAAATATGAACAAAAGCTTCCAAACACATGTGAACTGACATATTTTTATAGCATGTCAGTAGCCTTGACTTTCTTTCTAACCTTGATTATGGTCTTGTTTACCAGAATTTAAGGGGAAGTTGCCATATACTGGAAAAGGTCAGTTTTCATTCCAATCCCAAAGAAAGTCAATGCCAAAGAATGCTCAAACTACTGCACAATTGCACTCATCTCACACGCTAGTAAAGTGATGCTTAAAATTCTCCAATCCAGGCTTCAGCAATACATGAACCGTGAACTTCCAGATGTTAAAGCTGGTTTTAGAAAAGGCAGAGGAACCAGAGATCAAATTGCCAACATCTGCTGGATCATCAAAAAAGCAACAGAGTTCCAGAAAAACATCTATTTCTGATTTATTGACTATGCCAAAGCCTTTGACTGTGTGGACCACAATGAACTGGAAAATTCTGAAAGAGATGGGAATACCAGACCACCTGACCTGCCTCTTGAGAAACCTATAGGCAGGTTAGGAAGCAACAGTTAGTACTGGACATGAAACAACAGACTGGTTCCAAATAGAAAAAGAAGTACGTCAAGGCTGTATATTATCACCCTGCTTATTTAACTTATATGCAGAGTACATCATGAGAAACGCTGGGCTGGAGGAAGCACAAGCTGGAATCAAGATTGCCGGAAGAAATATCAATAACCTCAGATACGCAGATGAAACCACCCTTATGGCAGAAACTAAATAAGAACTAAAGAGCCTCTTGATGAAAATGAAAGGGGAGAGTGAAAAAGTTGGCTTAAAGCTCAACATTCAGAAAACTAAGATCATGGCATCCGGTCCCATCACTTCATGACAAATAGATGGGGAAACAGTGGAAACGGTGACAGACTTTATGTTTTTGGGCTCCAAAATCACTGCAAATGGTGATTTTCAGCCATGAAATTAAAAGACGCTTGCTCCTTGGAAGGAAAGTTATGACCAACCTAGATAGCATATTAAAAAGCAGAGACATTACTTTGCCAACAAAGGTCCGTCTAGTCAAAGCTATGGTTTTTCCAGTAGCCGTGTATGGATGTGAGAGTTGGACTATAAAGAAAGCTGAGTGCAGAAGAATTGATGCTTTTGAACTGTGATGTTGGAGAAGACTCTTGAGAGTCCCTTGGACTGCAGGGAGATCCAACCAGTCCATCCTAAAGGAGATCAGTCCTGGGTGTTCATTAGAAGGACTGATGCTGAAGCTGAAACTCCAATACTTTGGCCACCTCATGTGAAGAGTTGACTCATTGGAAAAGACCCTGATGCTGGGAGGGATTGGGGGCAGGAGGAGAAGGGGACGACAGACGATGAGATGGTTGGATGGCATCACCGACTCAATGGACATGAGTTTGAGTCAAATCTGGGAGTTGGTGATGGACAAGGAGGCCTGGCGTGCTGCAATTCATGGGGTCGCAAAGAGTCGGACATGACTGAGTGACTGAACTGAACTGAACTGAAATCACTGGCAGATGCTTTTAACGTTATTTCCTTGTTCTTCTCAAAGGATCCTCCCATAATTTAGATGCCCGGTTTTGGAGGCGGTGGTAAGGATCAGATTTCACACATTATGTTTAGAGGATTAAAAAAAAATTAAAATTTAAAATTTATGGATGGTATCACAGCATAATTCTCTTGATGAGTGTTATTTTGGAAATCATTAGATGTGTTTTTATATGACTATAATACTGTCTTCCTTGTCAGTCAGTCTTAAGAATCCAGTGGAGACAAAATTGTCAAATGTTTATATCATACTCATTCATCTTGATGACAGTCACATGTGGCAGTTCAACTTATTTTCTGTTGAATTAGTATAATAATTTTACAACAAAGCAGACATATATTTTGCTTGTAAGTTTTCGCAAGTATTAGGTAACCTGAACAGATTCCATGCTTTACAGCTTCATGAGAGTCTGCTTTGGGGGCTTTAACTATGTTCTACTTGTGAGAAGGATGGGGAAATAATGAGTGAAATGGGTTTTATAAAAGTAGCCAGTGAAGCTTAGTATTATAGACTCTGCAGCTAGGAGGGATACAATGTGGACTTTTACTCAGGCCAAATGAGTGTTAAAGGAATTGCCCAACTTCTAAAACAATCAGCTGCATCGTGGGTACTGAGGCTCTTCTCATAACTTGACAACTGTAAATGGTTTCTAGAGGTCTATCAGTCAGGGTTTCTAGTTGCAAGAAAAATAGACTAACATGGCTAATTACGTGGGGAAAAATTACTTATTAGTGGTTATTCATGAATTCCCGTGTTTGTTGTCAGGACTGGAGAACAAACCTTGAGACACCTCTCAGGAATAGTGTCCAAATCTAGGAAACACTGGCACTGCCGTCAAGTATAAATATAGTTTGTGTGGAGGTTATTTCCATGTTAGAAACTTGGCCTCGATTTCTACTACAGGAAGTGCAGCAAGAAGGTGAAAGGAAGAGAGGAAATGAGCTTCATGTTTTCTGATGTCAACGTCTTGGTTTCAGCATCCTAGTCACTGTCTGGCATCTTCTCGGCCTAGCTGAAGTTGCCTATATATGCTTCAGAGGGAAGGAATTATGGGACATGTAAGTTCAAGTGTCTGCCTTCAAGCAGGAAATTTCCCAAATATTTCCTTGAAAGGATGCTCAAAAGGCCATAGGCAGCTATAGACATAATAATTAAAAAAAAAAAAAACCACTAAAATAGATTTTTTTTTTTATGACTGGAAATTGTGTTACTGTTCTAGTTTGAAACATACCTTAATCCTATCCTGGTAATTTTTGGCCATCCCAAAATGAAGAAACCCTCCAGTCCTCAATCCCTAATAGCCACTGAACTGAGAACTCAAAAGTTATATAATGGATTGGGGAATATTTTGAGACTCACAGATGGTCCTTTGCTGGCCCAGCTTAGTACAAGCAGCCAGTCTTCCAGGAAAAGAGGTGTATAATAAACAATCTGCGGTGGTATAGAATCGAACTGCCAGTGCACGAGACTCAGATTTGATTCCTGGATCAGGAAGATGCCCTGGAGAAGAAAATGGCAACCCACTCCAGTATTCTAGCCTGGAAACCTGGCCGGCTACAGTCCATGGAGTCGCCCAGAATTAGGTCCTATAGTCCGTGGGGTCACAATGAGTCAAACATGGCTGAGCAACTGAACATACACAAACAAAAAAATAATTGAAAGAATAGAAGTGTATCACAAAAGCTATGATGCTATCTAAGGACAAAGACTGCGAAGTAAACGTAATAGTATTTATCCTTAAAATCAGTGATCTTAGCCTGATACTGAATTTTGTGCAGTTATTATCTATCTGGTGTTTTGTGGTTGAGCAATGATCAGAAGCCTGAGATCTAGGAATTCTTATGTAGAGGTAGGCGGTGTCCCCTTTACCCAATATGATCCTATTGTACAGCATTGTTGGGCCAAAAATTCAGTTCAGTTCAGTCGCTCAGTCATGTCTAACTATTTGCGACCCCATGGACTGCAGCACGCTAGGCTTCCCTGTCCATCACCAACTCCTGGAGTTTACCCAACCTCATGTCCATTGAGTTGGTGATGCCATCCAACCATCTCATTCTCTGTCGTCCCCTTCTCCTCCTGCCTTCAGTCTTCCCCAGCATCAGGTTCTTTTCCAATGAGTCAACTCTTCACATGAGGTGGCCAAAGTATTGGAGTTTCAGCTTCAACACCAGTCCTTCCCATGACCATTCAGAACTGATCTCCTTTAGGATGGACTGCTTGGATCTCCTTGCAGTCCACGGGACTCTCAAGAGTCTTCTCCAGCACCACAGTTCAAAAGCACCAATTCTTTGGCACTCAGCTTTCTTTATAGTCCAACTCTCACATCCATACACGGCTACTGGAAAAACCATAGCTTTGACTAGACGGACCTTTGTTGGCAAAGTAATGTCTCTGCTTTCTTAATATGCTATCTAGGTTGGTTTCATAACTTTTCTTCCAAGGAGCAAGCGTCTTTTTAATTTCATGGCTTGAACAATCACCATTTGCAGTGATTTTGGAGCCCAACAAAATAAAGTCTGTCCACTGTTTCCACTGTTTTCCCCATCTATTTGCCATGAAGTGATGGGACCGGATGCCATGATCTTAGTTTTCTGAATGTTGAGTTTAAGCCAACTTTTTCACTCTCCTCTTTCACTTTCATCAAGAGGCTCTTTAGTTTCTTTAGTTTCTGCCATAGGGTGGTGTTATCTGGTATCTGAGGTGATTGATATTTCTTCCGGCAATCTTGATTCCAGTTGTGCTTCCCCAGCCCAGCGTTTCTCCATGATGTACTCTGCATATAAGTTAAATAAGCAGGGGTGATAATATACAGCCTTGACGTACTTCTTTTTTCTATTTGGAACCAGTCTGTTGTTTCATGTCCAGTACTAACTGTTGCTTCCTAACCTGCCTATAGTTTTTCTCAAGAGGCAGGTCAGGTGGTCTGGTATTCCATCTCTTTCAGAATTTTTCCAGTTCATTGTGGTCCACACAGTCAAAGGCTTTGGCATAGTCAATAAATCAGAAATAGATGTTTTTCTGGAACTCTGTTGCTTTTTTGATGATCCAGCAGATGTTGGCAATTTGATCTCTGGTTCCTCTGCCTTTTCTAAAACCAGCTTTAACATCTGGAAGTTCACGGTTCATGTATTGCTGAAGCTTGGCTTGGAGAATTTTGAGCCTTACATTACTAGCGTGTGAGATGAGTGCAACTGTGTGGTAGTTTGAGCATTCTTTGGCATTGACTTTCTTTGAGACTGGAATGAAAACTGACCTCTTCCAGTCCTGTGGCCACTGCTGAGTTTTCCAAATTTGCTGGCATATTGAGTGCAGCACTTTCACAGCATCATCTTTCAGGATTTGAAATAGCTCAATTGGAGTCCATCACCTCTACTCTCTTTGTTC
This sequence comes from Cervus canadensis, assembly GCF_019320065.1. Classification (NCBI taxonomy): domain Eukaryota; kingdom Metazoa; phylum Chordata; class Mammalia; order Artiodactyla; family Cervidae; genus Cervus; species Cervus canadensis. The sequence goes on from NC_057400.1 coordinate 38,884,121, forward strand.
ATTGTGATGCTTCCTAAGGCCCACTTGACTTCACATTCCAGGATGTCTGGCTCTAGGTGAGTGATCACACCGTTGTGATTATCTGGGTCATGAAGATCTTTTTTGTATAATTCTTCTGTGTGTAGTTCTCTGTAACAACTGTTATTTCTGCCTGTATATTCTCTCACACCAACTGGGCTCCTTAGAAAAGGCCTGTCAATATCAGAAAGCCATAAGATGGACTGTTTTCTTAAGAATGATTCTGAGAATAATTTGTAGAATTTGCTCAGCCAGTGCCGTCAAGTAATTGTGCCTTTGCCTGATCTCACAGGGAGTTAATTCACTTCCCAGTTGAATTGTATTTTACCGTCATAGATAATATGTTGTCAATAATATTATTATTAACAGAACTAAGGTAGTTCTATGTCTGATTAGTTCCTTTGCTTAGGGTTCATCTCCCTGGTGTTTTGAACCAGTAGTCAGTGTCCAATTAAACCACTTACAGTTTAGCATTTGCTTTGAGTAGACTTGTAAAGAGTTAATATGGCACAGGGCAGCTTGAGGTGTTATTGGAGATGTTATTTGTGGCTTAAAGCCTTTAGAGTATACATGATTTATAGATAGTTTATAGCATGGCATGCTTTCTATATATTAAAATCCTGTTAAGATAACAATGAGATAAGTACAAATAATGTGAAAACATTTCTCCTAGAATAGAATACTTGCCTTCATGATGCATCATAGTATGAAAAATATAATTTCTTTAGACAGTCTTCCATCTTTTTAATACAATTTTAAGTTCTGTATAATGACTCAGACTTTTTCATTATTTTTTCTCTTGTCCCTTCATAGAGTGACACATGAATGCATTTGTGACAATAGGAAAAATGTGTTTGTATTATAGATAAACATAACAAGACTTTTTTTGTGGGATTGTAATGATTTTTTTTTTCTTAACAATTGAAAGGCTTTATATCCAATACTGTCAAGCAATTCTCATCACAGGAATTTACTTTTTTAATGCTGGGCTACCATTAAGTATGAGGGATGAAAACATTAGCTGTGAAGGATGAAGAGCTTGTTTATATTGGTTGGTGTGCCTCTAATGTAAGGACTCTGCAACCTTACATTACATCCCTGTGGCATAAGTACTATTTGAAGACCTCAATTAGAACCAAAGGAAAAAAAAGGCCAAATAAGGATTTACGTGTTTTCAGTTTCAAACAAAGACTGAAATTCTAGTGCCTTTAAGTTTGTAAGAGCTTCAAATCAGTAGGTTGTTTAGGCCCATAATTCCATCTAAAACCCTACTCTCATAAGGCCATGCTACAGTGTTATGTTTTGGGCATGTTCCTGTGTTTCTTGTGACATACATGAATTCATGTATCTGCCTGAGCAAACCTGGTGCTTTATGTTCCTTTTATTTCCTTGAATCACAGGAGCTTCAGTTTCAGCGACTCACCCGAGAACTGGAGGTGGAAAGGCAGATTGTTGCCAGTCAACTAGAAAGATGTAGGCTTGGAGCAGAATCACCAAGCATCGCCAGCACCAGGTACAGGGCCAATGGCTCTATCTTTTTAAATGCCTTTATCTTTTTAACTCCCTTCAAGTCATGGGCCATATTAATTGTCCTAGATGCAGCAAATGATGCTTTTAGTGTTGTCGCTGTTTACTTGTCTTCCTAAAATTGGTACCAAAAATGGCAATTTATTCTAATTTTGAGAAACCTCTTGCTATATTGATTATCCTTGTCTTGTGCTTGAAGTGTTTTATCTAGCACTGGTATGGTTCTCTAGTAAAAGCCACTAAGCTGCCTTTAGAAATTTGACTTATTATATGTAGACAAAGTTAATGAATGGTTTTAACAATTAATGGCTAATTATTTGGTAAAGCTAATTGATTTTGGAAACCTGATATTGGTTTTGCTTTTTTTTCTTTTTAACTAAGAAATATTTCTAAGCAATAGCATTTAGCTAGCTTTGAAAAATGCCTTCAGTTTACCTTGAGTTTTCTAGAACTCTGTAAAAATACTACATGAAATGATTACTATTTGAAATAATTGTGTATTCAAATCAGCATAAAACCAGTATATTACTGGACAAAAAAAATTTAATCACAAGTGTTGTTTTATATTTAAATAACCTGTTATGCTATTTAAAAACATAATTAGAATATGAATTACTGCCACAACTCCAACTGGTGAATCACTGTTTATCCAGTCTGTGGGTTTCTTTCGTAGTATTTACATATTCCAAGAAAGCCTACTATGCAGTACTTCTGTTGCTTGCATTTTTAAGCTTAGTTTGTTTATCCCTCAGTAGGTGTGTGCCCGTAGTAACTTGTCTCTTAGTTGTTTCTAACATCATAATTGTTGTACTTCCCTGTATCTCCTATTCATAGCCAAAAAATCCTTCTTGCTGAGTAGAATGCTGTTTGTAGCTAATTGCTATACGTTTAAAATTACTAGACAGATAAATTGTATTCTCATGAATTTTTTCATCTTTGATCCTTAACAGTTACGCACATTAGTATGTTTAGTACAGCATAAAGCACACAAATAAGATGAATAGAACTTTAAACACAAATATCAAGTACTGTGAATATTTTAAAAACATCATTTTTTTATAGGAAGAGAAATTATAAGCAAGGTGTAAAATTATAAATCAAAAATGTCTAACTTATTTTATATAACTCAATTAGATAATTTATTAAGAAAGTTAAAATTATCAAAACAAAAACTTGTTTTAATTTTACCCAGTTTTTTTTTAAGGTTCTCTGTATCTCTAGCACAAAAAAGAGCACTTCACAAGCTCGGTAATGTAGTGTTGAACATTTCCGAAAAGTATGAACCAACAGATTTTGTTCAATAATTTATACTATTAGATAGATTAAATCAATATTTAAAGAATTCAGTTAAGATGTTTATTCTGACAATTTAGACAACTAAAATGAACATAAACGCTTCTCAATAAGC